>NC_092803.1:13765874-14076822 GCF_040954645.1 Diabrotica undecimpunctata | reverse complement strand
ACAAAATTAATGAAATGTCTACATCGGATATATTGGACTTTAAAAAATTATGTAAGGAAATGGGGAACAATTATAATATTGACGAAGAAGCAAATCGGGTCGTCTGGAATGAGATTAAGATGATCAAGGTGGAGAAGACACTTGAAAATAAGTTTCAGGTTAAGACAAGCTACAATGATACAAAGTTCAGAACCATTAATATAAGGCGAAGACAACGAGGGTTGGTGGCTAATATGGAACTAAGTAAAGCATATTCGCATCCACCAGGAATATCTAATCTAAAAAAACAAGATCTGCTCTCACTATGTAAGGCTAATGTTATTCAAGATCACTACCATAGGTTTTATGAAGATTTACATGTGAACAATGGAACAGTAGAAACCGAACAAACAGAATACAATATGCATGATTTTGATTAAGTGTTAAAACCAAAAAATTGTAATAAGTACAATCTTAAATAAAAAAAAAACTTTTATTTGATATGAATTTTTACAGCATCATTTTCCAAAATTGATATATATTTTAAAACCATATGGCCGTATGTGCTAAAATACCTATTTCCTGAAATAAATTTCACATACTCCTTACTGCATATAGAAATATGCAAAATTAAAGACAATTATGCTAAATATCAGGTTTGTAGCTTAATTTTTGGAATAGCAGTAAATAATATTAACTTAAAAAAAAATTGAAACGCTCTTAACTCAACATTATGATTTTTGCAGTTACTGCCCTATGGTTTTCAAGGTGCGATATGAAACCATTGGCAATGGAAACATAATATCGTCGTCGTCATTCCTATAGGTCGTATGTCAAAATAGACGATTTTTCAGGAGATGAAAAAAATAATATGATTTGTAGGACTTTCGTATTTTTGATCTGCGGTTTGGGACAAACTATACTTTTGCCGAATTATATTAATGTTATAACAGATAAACTAATTAGGGCTTAGAAACCCGTTTTTAATGACATAAGATAATTAGCTTACTACCGCTTGGTTACATTTTTTGACATATTATGTATTGTAATAAAGAACCGATACCTAATTGTAAAAGTTTTAGTTTCTTAAGTAATTGAACGTAAACATAAGGCATAAAATACAAAAATATTTCTTTATGTAAGTGCAAAATTAAAACTTATTTATGTAACAAATTTTCATTAAATAATCTGCAATCTGCAGGAATAAACTCTTTTAGTTCTTGTAAATGGGCATACTTAGTACGCTCAATTGGACTCGGGCCGTCGTAAAGATGGGACAATATTGATAGTTGTTGTTTTAGTTTTGCTAGTATTAGTGTATGGTCGCTGTTGGTATCTGCCCCTCTGTAACTCCTGCAATCGACTATTGCCTTATCATGTTTGCTTCCAATTAGGACATGATCTATCTAATTTTTTATTTTTTCATCGGGAGAAGTCCATGTTACCTTATGAATGTCTTTGTGATCACACCTTGTGCTAGCTATCTTCATTTTGTTCTCTGTAGCAAATTCTATTAACTTTTTCTTGTTTTCATTTGATTCCTTATGTAATCTTCGTCCCCTGTTATCCTTCTATATATTTCTTCTTTTCCGACTTTCACATTCATGTCACCAATGATTATCTTTATATCGTATTTCTGTATGTTCTCTATTAGGCCGCTTAGCTTTTCGTAGAACTCTGTTTTGGTTTCTGAGTCTTTATCTTTAGTGGGCCCATGTACATTAATGGTACTTATTTTCCTATACTTTCCTCTTACTCTCAAGTAACATATTCTTTTGGATATTGGTTGAAAATTTACAACTGCTTTATTTACTTTCTTCGGCACAATGAATCCCACTCCAAAATATCTCTTGGTTCCCCCACTCTTAAACAGTGTGCTCTTTCCTATTTTTATTATTTAATTTCCTAGTTGTTTCGTTTCTTGTAAGGTAAGGATATCTATTGTACATTTTTCCATAATTTGGTCCAAGTTTCATAAAGCTCCCTACTCATAAGTAGGGAGACGTACCTGTCATATTTCAAGTCGCAATTTTTATTATATCCTTGGATTGTTGCCTTTCTTTTGTGTTTATTTTTCCGTTTTCTATGGTCGTGTTCCTTTGCCTTACCGTTTTGATATCATATCTCCCCGGTTGTTTTTCTTCTACTAGTTTTTTACAATTTTTCTTTGGTATTTTCTTTAAGTTGTTGTTTTTATTCATCCCATATCCATTCTTTCCCATTCACAAACACCTTCTTCTTCTTAGAGTGCCATATCTCTACGGAACGTCGGCGACTAAAATGCTTATAATATTTTTATACTGATTTCGGTCTTGCGCTACGTGTAGCAATTGGTCCGCTGTCAAACCTGTCCACTGCCGCAAATTCCTCAACCAAGAGAGTTTCTTCCGTCCTATCCATTTCTTTCCTTCGATTTTACCGTTGAGAATTAGCCGAAGGAACTCATATCTTGGTCCTCTGATTATATGTCCAAGATATTCTAGTTTACGCCTCTTAATAATATTTAATAGAGTTCGTTGATGTCCCATTCCTCGAAGAACTTCTTCGTTTCTAGTTCTGCTAGTCAATGGAATTTTTAGTATCCTTCGAGACCACCACATCTCAAACGCCTCGATTTTATTCATGATATCGGCGTTTAAAGTCCAAGTTTCACATCCATTCAAAAGTACAGACCACACGTAACATCTTGTAAACTTTTCACGGATTTCCAAATTTAATGAGTTATTGGATAATAGAGGCTTGAATTTTTGAAATGAGTTTCTTGCCTGTTCAATTCTACATCGAATTTCGAAGGATGGATCTAGATTTTGGGTAATCCAACATCCAAGGTATTTGAATCTCTGAACTCTCTGCAGCGGTTGTTGGTTTAATATCAGTTGGGTTGCGCCGATATCCACTTTACTGGTCACCATGTATTTAGTTTTATCGATATTTATCGACAGTCCCCAATTTGTGCATTCCATGTCAACTCTATTGATTAGCTCCTGCAGATCGTTGATGTTTTCAGCTAGAATCACAGTATCGTCGGCGTACTTTATATTGTTAATTATTTCTTCTTCTATGATAATTCCTTTTTGATCTTTTAAAGCTTCCCTAAATAGATTCTCAGAATACACGTTAAAGAGGGTGGGAGATAGTATACAGCCTTGTCTTACGCCTCGTTCAATACTGATTGGCTTTGATTCTCTGTTGTTGGTATTAATAATGGCTATTTGGTTCCAGTAAAGTTTGGCAATAAGTTTGATGTCTTTCTCATCTAGTTGGATGCTCTGCAAGGCGGTAATTGGTCTGGTATGCTGAACGCGATCAAATGCCTTTTCAAAATCAATGAAGCACATATATACGGGTTTTCTTACCTCCCAACATCGTTGAAGGAGTGTTTACATAGAAAATAGTGCTTTTCTAGTTCCAAGGCATCTCCGGAACCCGAACTGCTCTTGACTAATTATTTCTTCGCACTTGTTGTTAATTCGGTTTAGAAGAATATGCAACAGTATTTTAACGGCATGGCTCATTAAACTAATGAGTCTACAATCGCTACATTTCTTAACGTTTGGTTTTTTAGGTAGAGGAATAAAGATCGATTTTAGCCAGTCCGATGGAATTTCACTGGTATCATATATTTGATTGAAAAGTACAGTGAGTTCTTTTATATTGTCATTTGAGAGTAATTTTAGCCATTCGCTGTATATTTGATCTGGTCCACTGGCTTTGTTGTTTTTGGCTTGGTGTATGGCTTTTTCCACTTCAGCGTTTAAGATTGATGGTCCTGTATTTGCACTTAAGTTAGGTAGTGATCCTCGATCATCCTTAAATAATGCTTTAATGTAGTTTTCCCATTCCTCCATTACTTCGTCTTCTAGGGATAGTGCATGACCTTCATTATTCGTTAATGTTATGGGTGTATTTCTTTTGTGTACTGTATCTTCTTTTATTTTCTTATGTGTGTTAAATTCGTCATGTTTTCGTTGCAATTCTTCTAATTCCTCACATTTTGCTCGCATCCATAACTCCTTGGCTTCCCTGATTTTTCTTCGAATCAGATTATGCTTTCGTTTATACTCTGAGTTATTTAAATTTTTAAGCTGTCTTCTTTCGTCCATTATTTCGATTATTTCATCTCTCATCCACGCTTGCTTTTTATAATGGGTGACAGTTTCACTTTGCGTTGCTGTATCAATGATACCATTCTTTATGTTATCCCATCTTTCTTCGACTGTTGGTACATTGTATACTTGTGTGATGTTGTCTCGAATTACACCTTAATATAGCCTATTTTTGTCTGTTTTTATTTACTTTTTCTTCCTTTGCTCTTTTAACTATTTCTTTCTGTGTTTTTTTTTTCTTTTCCTGTCAGATCATTATTTATGCAGATGCGATCTTTATGATACTTCAAACTTATTTTTCCTATTTAGTATCTGAATTTTATTGGTGAAAGTTTGTGTTTCAATGGCATGACTTTGAAGAAGAGGCTTTAAAAATGGAAATTACATAGCGATCTGTCAATGAAAGTAATACATTTTATTGACCACATGAGAATCGTAAAAAATGGCAAAAATCGCGCAACGTTTATTTCTTTAACAGATTTATATAAACTGACGTCATTTCCGACAAAACCCAAAAAATTCGTATGAAAGCTGTACTCTTCATCTTCAAAACGCATTTTGATTTTTGTCGATGGGACACTGAATAAAAGATATAAAATTTTTACCGTCGAGTTGATACGAAAACTGCAAATTTGTAAAAATGGTGCAGAGAATGGTGCATTCTACACAAACAGTGCTAATAGAGATTTTTCTTCAAAGCTCTCTCACTACATATTTATTTAAAACATTTTGTTCTACGGTGTATAGATTGTTGGTAAATCGATGTTTTATAATAATTCTGGTTTTAAAATAATTTCATACAAATACAATTATTATTATTTTTAAACATATTATTTAGTTTATATAATAATTAAATTTACTATCAAATAATATTTATTTATATTTTATTATTAGTGTTTGATTTGAATTTGACAGGTATGTCAGAAGTAAGCAACGTATGCTTTGTTAATACGTTAAAAGGTGGCGTTAGGAGCAAACAGATTAATTTATTGAATTTGTTTAAAATATAAAGCAAATAAATAATAAAATTACCTTATTTAATTTCGAATGTATTATTTAAATGTTAAAAATGTAGAAAACATAGTATGAAGTTAGATTTTTTTACTTTATTTTTTTTTTGTAAGTAAATAGGTACACATTGTTTATTGCTATTATTACCAAGCCTCATAAAAATATTCTTCCGCGATTGTCTAGACAAATTTAAATCTAGGTGTTCAAACACGTGTTCGTCTTATTGCATTCCTTCATAAATCTATTGTAACTTATATATAATTAAATGAGCATCGCCACAATTCGCACGTTCTGCTGGCTGCCTACACAATTACTGTTGATGTTGATGGTTAAGATTAAGTTTATTGTCTAGATACTTAAGTAAGTACATGTAATTACTGCTTGCTAGACCATGAAGAGGCTGAGGTTTGTTTACTGGCGTTTGATTATGTAGTGTCGTTAAAACATAAACGTTACTTTCTTTGTTTCTTTATTGCATAATGAGTTACTTTAATTTAAATTAAAGACATGAACATTATACTACAACTGGTAGAGCATTTTGTTCCCTATCCTAATTATAAATATACCGAGCCATCAAGAATAACATTAGTTGAAATCTTTTTCTAAACGTATATATTATATTCTTATAATATTGACAACCACTTTGATACATTTTATTTTATTCACTGTAGCTCGTAATAGATCAGTTTATGTTAGGCTCGTCCATTTTCTAAGATTGGCTAGCTAGGATATACGCCTACGTACCAGGTCTATTTTGCTCTTAACCGTTATGTCAATACCCAAGTACTTGATACGGGAGTCAATACCCGTGCTACCCAGGTACCCGGCATTGTTTCGGAAAACTTCGCTTGTACATTCCGAAAATAACAGACAATTGGGATTTTTCTTTGTTTGCTATCGGTGTCTATTTAACTGTGCTTACAAGTTGTTAATATTTTTGTGACTATATGCGTGTTTTATGTTGTAATTACTTGTAATAATGGCAAGAAGAGAAGTGAGTGCTAGCGAATTTAGAAGGTAAGTTATTACTGTTTATTTTTACAATGTTTTATACATAGATCATTCAATTTTAGAATGACGTATGAAAAGCAACAGAAGTACTTGCAACAATTTATAGACGATATAGATGAGGAAGTAGACAAAAATATCGAAAACCAGGAATCAGATGAGGACTATGTTTCGCAAAGCAAACCGGATGGAGATGAAGCTTCTGACGTATAGGACGTTTTTACTGATATCAATAATAAGATTGAAATCGATACCGACGGCGACGATAGTAGTGATAAAGATTTTGACGATTTTCAAGAAAGCTCTTCCCAAAGTGATTCTGGTTACAAAAGATAAAACGATTTGGCAACGAAAACCGTTTACTGCAAGTCGAACAATGAAACGTAACCTTTTGCGTGAAAAAACGGGCCCAGTACGTTCTACTAAAACTCTTTCGATTAGAAATACATTCAAATGTGTTTTCAGTGACGTAATGTGTGACATAATTATACGCGAAACCAATCGAAAAGCTAATAGCGTTTGTGAAAAGTATAATGTTGAAAACCCCGACAAACCTCGAAATGTTTGGAAGTCACTCACAACAGAAGAATTTGATGCATACTTAGGTATTCTTATTACAGCAGGAGTACGGCATTCAAATTCAGAGCACTCGAAAGGTTTATGGAAAACAGACTCTCATCCTTTGTACCGAGCAAGTATGGGCATAAATCGCTTTTGAAGCATCAGCAGATTCTTACGGTTTCACAATGACAAAACACGTGCAGAACGATAAAGCTGCAGCTATTACAGATATATTCCATCTTCTCAATGATAATTTACGTCGTAACTATGTACCGTCGGATTCTCTTACTGTGGATGAACAGTTATTTCCTTTTAGAGGTAGGACACGTTTCACGCAATATATGCCAGCAAAACCTGCCAAGTATGGCATCAAGGTTTGGTGGGTTTGTGACGCCAATAATTCGTGTCCACTTTCTGGACAAATTTATACTGGAAAAAATTCGACTGGACGTGAAACTAATCAAGGTGAACGCGTAGTAAAAGATTTGTGTTACCGATACAAAAATTCTGGACGAAACATAACAATGGATAATTTTTTCACAACTCTTTCACTAGTCCGTCTCCTGTTGTCTTGGAATTTATCATTAGTTAGTACTTTGAAAAGAAACAAACCATATATTCGACAAGAAATGCTCCCTTTGCCAGAGCGTGAGCCTGAATCGTCATTACACGGATTCAGTGCAGATCAATGCATGACAAGGATAATGTAAGTGGCCCAAAAAATAAACCTGAAATAATTCAGTTCTATAATACAACTAAAGGAGGCGTAGACAACATGGACAAAATGGTTTCTCATTATTCCACTAAACGTAGAACTTTGCGTTGGCCAGTAGCCTTCTTTTACAATATCCTAGACGTAGCTTGCCTAGCAACCTATATAATTTATACAGAGAATAATCCACAGTTTTACTGAAACCAGTAAGCGTAGAATTTTTCTACAAGACTTAGGGAAACAACTAGTGATGCCTGCAACTTCTGCTAGATCTAAAGTACCAAATGTATACCGAAATTTTTCATCAAGGTCAGGAATTGAGTGTATGTTAGGAAAACCTCTACCTACAGATTCAAGTAATACTGCAGAGTGATTACCACTTCGAGATTCCACTGGACGCCTCAAAATTGTTGGAAACTGCTACATTTGTATGTCTTTAGCGAAAAAGCGGCTAAGAAAGACACGAAAATCATGTAATGTTTGTAATCGTCCACTATGTAACGAACACTCAGTAAATATAAGTAAGTGTGGACAATGTGTTTAAAATGTAACTTTTATTTACGTTTCCATATCACTTTTATTATAAAAAAAACTAGACAGAGCTTCATAATTTACTAAACATTAGTGTTACCCGGGAGCCACGGGTGTGGACGTAATGGTGTATAAACTTTGACAGGTAATTTTAATATATTATATGCATTTTTTTCTTTGGTTTTTATTATAAATCCCTTCGTTCTAAATAATTTTAGGAATAACTAGAAGCTCGAATTAAAATATTTATACTATCGTCAATGATTCAGATAAAACAATTACCAAGGATACCCAGGTACCTGGGTATAGACACAAAGATTAATCGTATCTTATCTCTAGATTATCCCATGCTAGTTGTATAGTGTATACAAATACGGAAAAAATATGTGGTATAAATTTAGTTTATACAAAATTAGCGAGATATACTAACAGGGACAAATATTATGTTTTTACTTAATGGAGACAATGAAGCAGTGCAAACCAGATTATTTCCTATCGAATTTATTACTTTTTAAAATTAAATTAAAGGGACGTAACATAACAATAGTGCAATAACACTAAAGGACGATGGGCTCTGATCAATACTCAGAGACCGGGGTAGAAGATCTTGCCAGATCAATACTCCAGATCAAACTTAGTTTTCCTTCGATCATTGGCTCGTTGATCTTTTCTATTTGTTGGTTCTCTTTGTTGCTGATTTTGTTGTCCTGATGATGTGACATCTGCTGCACGATATATCTCTCTTTAATCATTATATAATTGATTTGGTTTCTTACCACTTTTTCCGGTTTATCTGCTGGTGAGCGCCATGTATATAACCGTCTCATAGGTAACTTAAAGAACGTATTTGTGATTATTAGACTTTGTTCTTGGCAGAATTGTATTAAATAATCTCCTCTATTGTTATGTTCCCCTAGTCTCTCTTCCCCTAGATCTCCCATTATTGTTCCAGCTTTTATAACTACCGTGATTTCCCTGTTCTTTGTCATTTTCAGTACATCTTCAATTTGTTAGTAAAATATTTCTACTTTATCTTATGTTGCATCCGTCGTTGGAGCATGTACTTGGATCAAATTTAGTTTCGTGTGTGATTTCCTTGTTTGTAGTAGCATCACTCTTTCTAAGATTACAACAAAACCCTCTATTAACTTGTTGACCTCTGTATCGACAGTACCTCCTACTGTACCACTTTTTTTTATTTTTATCTTCTTGATATGTCTTGAGTTTCACTTTCTTATGAGTTATTTTAAACCGGATGTTAATATTTGTAACACCCAAAGAATAGAATAAAATGGTATTTTCTTTGATAAATCGATGGAAATTCTAAACCACTGGTTTATATTGATAAACTCATTTGGTTTTCTGACGATTTTCCAAAGTATCTATTTAGACATCTTGGTATTATCTTTGTATTAGATTTAGACACTTCTATAGGTATATCTTAAAAAAGATATAGGTACCTATAGAAAAGTAAAAAAGACGCCAAGACGAAAAAATAACCATTGAAACAAAGCAACTAATGGAAACTAGAAGAAAAATCAAAGAAAAAGAAAGCATTGACGAAGAAGAACTGCGAAAAATAAACAAAGAAGTATCAAAAGCTATAAGGAAAGATTTAAGGAAATTTAAGAATGAAAAAGTCCAGCGAACTATAGAAAAGAATAAAAGTCTGAAAGTCCTGAGAAGACGACTAAAAAATGGAAAATGCGAAATACACAAACTAAAGAACAAAGAAGAAGTCCTCACATCAAATAGAGAACTACTACACATAGTTGAAGACTTCTATCAAGAACTATACACAAGCCAAAGAGAAGACCAAAAGAACTTGGAAGCCGCCGCATCACGTAAAATTATCAACCAGGGTTCAGAGCTATGCCAGAGATTACACTAAGCGAAATCCAGGACGCAATGAAAAAGATGAAAAACAACAAAGCGCCAGGCGAAGATGGTGTCGTAATAGAAGCTATAAAGATGAGCGGACGTGCCCTTCTCAATCAAATAAAAATGTTGTTTAACCTTTGTCTAACAGATTATTGCATACCAAAAACATGGAACAATGCAGTAACAATTTTACTACACAAGAAAGGAGACAAGGCGCACCTAGAAAACTATAGGCCAATCAGCCTATTGAACCACATCTATAATATGTTTACCCGAATAATTACGACAAGACTAGAGAAGAAGTTAGATTTCTACCAGCCCCGAGAACAAGCTGGCTTCCGCTCAAAATTCGGAACAAACGATCACCTACAAACAGTAAAAACCTTAATAGAAAAGTCGCTAGAATATAACAGACCACTGGTACTTATCTTCGTAGACTTTCACAAAGCCTTCGACACTGTGAAATTAGACAACGTTATAACTGCTCTGAACAATAGTAGAATAGATTACCGACTCACAAAGCTAGTACAAACATTATACCAAAACGCCACAATGCGTGTAAAACTACATGATACCACCAGAGAAATTCATATCAAGCGAGGTGTGAGGCAGGGCGACACTCTCTCACCTAAATTATTTATAACGGTCCTCGAATACGCCTTTAAAATGCTAAAGTGGGAAAATAGAGGAATAAAAATAGATGGAGAAATGCTCAATCATCTGAATTTTACCGACGACATGGTAATTATTACCGAAGATCTGGGCGAACCACAACAAATGGTACAAGAATTAGAAAACGTATCTTCAACAATTGGTCTAAAAATAAACATCGTAAGACCAAATTTATGACAAATTTAGTTCCCAGCGAACACCTAATCATCCAAAATGAAGTGGTAGAATTGACAGAAAAGTACATATCTTGTTCATGAAATCAGAATAGGCAAGGACAACCAGACCTGCGAATTTCAACGACGAATAACACTTGCTTGGGCGGCGTATGGTTCACTAAGAGACATCTTTAAGAGCAACATCCCGATAGCTATAAAACGGAAGACATTTGACAAATGCGTTCTTCCTAATATGAAATACGGAGCAGAAACTCTCACGCTCACAAAAACAACAGCACTAAAAATGCGAGTGGCACAAAGGCGCATGGAAAGATCAATTCTCGGCGTGACATAAAAGACAAAATAAGGAATCAAGACTTAAGGAAAAGTGACAGGTATCAGTGATGTCGTCGAACGTATAGCCAAGCTGAAATGGAATTGGGCAGGTCACATAGCGAGACTGAAAGACACAAGATGGACCAGAAAACTAATTGACTGGCGCCCAAGAGAAGACAAACGCAGCAGAGGACGACCACCAACACGCTGAATGGACGACATTGGACGAATATCCAAGAAATTGCAACAAGAAGCACAGAACCGTGAAGAGTGGCGAAAAATGGGAGAGACCTATGTCCAGCAGTGGACAGAAGAAGTTGCATGATGATGATAGGTATATCTTGAATATAAAAATATTTACCATTCAATGACCAGTAAAATCATTCAATTTATCAATATCAGACTATTCTTTATAAAATTATTTTATTGTTTTGAAAATGATAAGCAAGATTTACTATTTAAATAATATATCTTTATAATATTTTAAATACGTTTCTGATTGAACAACATTCTATTGATACTGTATATTTTTGTTACTAAACAAAAAGAAAGGATAATTGCTTTTTTGACCCCCCTGTATACCCTAATTTTAACGTAAGTTGTTTCACTTTTATTGGCTATGTTTGAACATAATTGCAGTAAAAATGTTAACGAAAGGTGACCAAAGTCATTGGTATGCTGGGCGTCGCTATTATTTTAGCGAATTAACATAATATGCGAATACTTGTAGTAACAACACATGTTGCAAAATTTATTTGGGAGAAACTCAATTCTGACGTGGAAATATATGAAGCGGTGAAAAAGTATTGTATGTAATAACCCACTTAAGTGTTGTGGGATATAAAAGAAAAGAATAAAATAATTTCTAAGTATTTTGGTCAACATGTTGAAGGGTTTGCAGTAAATTTATTAAAACTGATATTTACTACTTTTACTGTATGCTATGAAACCATGGATTTCGGTTCCAAATGTTTTTTATAAACTTCTTCTTGTTTTTTAAAAGTGGCTATAAAAACGCTGGCATACAGAGTGTCAATTAACCCTTATCCAGGCAAGGTGGATCCAACGGGCCCGAGACGCGAATTCTTCTAGCATAAACTGATAAAAAAAATTTAGTGAATTTTGTCCATCACTGAGTTTGTTTAGAAGTATGTTTTTTTCAACATAGTCATAAGTAAAGCTCGGATTTATAGGCAACAAAAATTGAAGAAAAAGGCGCCTATATAGGCAATAAAGGAATATAACTTATTATTTATTGTACAAAGTGAATTAACGTAATATTAACTTAAGGCAGGTATATTTACACATCGTAATCATAACATTAGTATAAATAAACTAGTAACTAAATAACTGTAAATTAATAATTAAACATTGTAACCACTTAAAATTTTATCATTAATAGAAACTACTAAATGTTTTTCAATATTTTCGGTCTTAAAACTATGTCTTCGAGCACTTAAAATTAATTTGTACATTGAAAACGAACGTTCGATATCGACAGATGTAATTGGAACATATTTCAGAGCGGATAATAAATCTGGCATAATTTGAAATTCCTCGGAAAATGTCCCATTCAAAACTTTAGCAACATTAGATAAAAACGAAAAACCTTCATTCTTGTCGAAAACATATTTCATTTTTTTTTAATTAATTGACCGTTACTTCCAGGTGCCGATTTAATTTTCGTCTTTAAATTATCTATTAATTTTACTGACTCACATAAATTTATCTCTTGTTTTTCTAATAAGGTAATTGTGGTAACTATTAATTTATAATTGTCATTGATATAAGTGAGTTCCTGTTTCAATTTGGGATTTTTTATATTTTTTATATATAATATTTTTTTTGCTTCTCGAATGGCTTCGGAAATATCATCATCAAATTCTGACATAACATTCTATTTCATTGCAGTGTTCAAAGTAAAAAAAACTGCTTCGAGCCAGGTTCTCCACCTTGTAATTACTGGTTTAGGTGGCAAAGGGACACCGGAAGTCTTTATTTATATATTTGCACCCTCAACGGAGCCTTTACAAAAACTTTTTCATAAAATTTATAAAATTATTTACCAACGGAAACAGATTTCTTATTTCTTCAGCAATTCTATTAACCCCGTGGACTACACAAGTGCAACGAATTAAATTAGAATAAAAATTCTTTAAATTAACAGCAGCTTTTAACATATATGCCGCAGCATCTGAAAGCATTAAAACTATTTTATTCACTGGTATAGCGTTGGGTAAAAAGAGGTTTGTTAAACTATCTTGTATAAATCGATTTATTGTTAAATTGTTTGTTTTTTCCAATTTTTTAACGGCAACCAAATAAGGTTTTCTCGCAAAGTTTTCGTTCAAAATTCCAATCATTAAATTAGCCATATACCTGCCGCATACATCTGTCGTTTCATCCACGATAATATACAAAAAATTGCCCTCTAACTCCCGCTTAATTTTTAAAATACATTCCACATAAAATTTTTCCACAGTATGTTTTCTCAATGTACTCTCGTCCGGTAAGGATTTATTAAGATATTTTTCAAAATAGCATTTAAAACTAGGGTTATTAACTTTATATAGAGGAATGTTGGATGCAATCATCATCTGGCATAAATCAAATTTAAATGCGTCTTCCTCCTTTTTTTTGAACTGCTTAAACTATACCGCAGAGATATTTGGGCTAACTTAGAGGAATTTAATTTTTCCAAATTACGTTTATGAAGTGGGGTTTCACAATGCTGGTCAATAAAGTACTTTTTTCCACTTGAAATCTGAGAATTAAAAAAAATAATTAGAATTCTAAAACCGCTTTAGAATTTAGTTATGTTGTGGGACGAGAAAAAAAGAGAAAAAATAAAACTTACCGATTTGCCGCATGGTTTACAAAATGCTCCATCTCCTTCTAGAGAAAGTTCCGAATAAGGTGCGATCCATAGCCTTAATTTAGATGTCATCTTTTCACACAAATGTCTAAAACGTTTTAAAACGTGTTCTTTGCTTTTCGGTATACGCAACAAAACTAAACTAGGATATAGCAATTTGTGGCTAAACTCAGATACAGTAACCGACTGTACAACTGATAATAAACTAATAAAGTTTAGGGATTTCCAAATAGTTAACCCTTAAGTACATCGATCAGGTACATTTTCCTAGAAATTTGTTATACAAACAGACCATTGATATTTTATTATTGACCAAAAATTTTATTATAGAATGGTTTAGTAATAGAATAATATCATGGGTAGTACCATGAAATTTTAAAAAAGGCACAAATAGGCGGAATTTACGAAAAAAAGGTAAACAGTGCAAAAAACAATTATAATAAGCAAAATAGGCAAAAAAGGCATTTTGCCTATAATCCGAGCTTTAGTCATAAGCTATTCAAAATATTCATTATCATTTTTGAAATTATTACGTCGAAAAAATTTTGTCACGTAAAGGGGCAACACGGGCCCGTCGGACTCTATTTGTATTTATACCTAAAGTCTAAATCTTTGTTACAGAAGTTAATCTGGTAGTCCGGAAATCCAATAATAAAGTCTAAACGTGTAACAAACAATGTAAACATCTTTTTGATGTGAACATCAAAGAGATGCTTACAATATATGTTATTATGTATTCTAAATAAATTTTAAAACTGATAATCATTGTTGGAATGCAATAATATTATTAGGTATATGCCTATACATATTTTGAAATAAATAATGCATCTGCTATCAGTCGTTTGATATCGATGTTAGTGTCGACAATGAAGCTCCTAAAATTATATTGAATTACAGTGAAAGTAGATAGTGCTAATAAAATGTCTCGAAAACAATTATCAGCTGCAAAACTGCAAGATATTGCTAATCGTTTATGGGATTCCGATGATGAAGAATCTCCTGAAGTAGATGACACTGAAAGTAACTCTGAAATTGAAGATCATCTTTTAGAAGCAAGTGAAGGGGATGATCAGCAAGTAGTGTTAAGTGATAATGGAGAAGAATGCCTAGCTACAATTTCCCAGATTTCAGAGGTGTAATTTTTGAATCTAAGGATGTAATTAACTATAAGAGTCAATCACAACCGGCAGGACGTATGCGATCTTACGACATAATAAAAACCAAAGTGCACAAAGTAATTTTAGCCCCTGGTCAAAGTGTACATGATCCTGTTGATTTCTTTTGTTTGATTGTGGACGAAAAAATTGCGAACGAAATAGTTAAGTGTACAAATAAAGACGACGAAAAAGTCCTAGGGATAGAGAACTGGAAATATAGCGACTCTACAAAGCTATATGCCTTTATTGGACTACTACTAACTGCAGGGCACCTGAGTGCCAACATACATAATGTAGATATACTTTGGAGTAAGTTTCATGGAGCTACTATATTTAAAGCTACCATGGGGTTAAAACGATTCAAAAATTTGTTAAGATTTGTTCGATTTGATGATAAGGACACTGAATGTCTGAACTGAGGTCTGAACGAAGAAGGAACGAAAAATTAGCAGCAATACGCGATGTGTGGAATCAAGTAAACCAAAACATTCAGAAATACTATTTACAAGGAAAAAACATAACGGTAGATGAGCAACTTGTTCCGTATCGAAGTAGGTGTCTTTTCAAGCAGTGTATGCCTTCAAAGCCAGATAAATATAGCATGAAAATATGGTGGGCCTGTGAATCGGAAACATATTACCGTTTAGGTGGAATCTCATATACAGGAAAAAACGGAAACACAGTAGTGAAAATGTGACTTGCGATAACTATTTTGTAACATTTTTTTTAATTAATATATTAAATTAATTTTAATTCCTTTTACCCATGTGGATGATACGTTGATGGTCGTGTTTACGATCAGAAATTTTTATTGGAAAACTACCGAAATATGACTGAAGAATCTACCTAAGTATTTATTTAAAGACGCCGGTCTGGCGAATCCTTAGTTAATCCTTTTCCGGGTCCTTTGTCATAAATTCGGCAATTGTCGTCGAACGCCCGTTGTAATGTTTTTCGGGAAAAACCTAATCTAGGAGATTTGATATTCCATCACGTTTGTAGGTAGAAGTATACCGTTATGTTCAATGTTAATTACAACCTTATCTTCTTAGAAATAGATACAGGCTGGCCTATCATTTTTGGGGGGAAGATACCCTCACCTTTTCTTGGGTAGCTTGGTAAAATTTTAGAGGAACCAAGTCACTTATCGGTGGGCATTCGTCAAGTTAAGACGCCTAACTCACATTATCGTATCTGCTACCTTACTGTCTCTGTGCATTTTCTTTATAAGTATGTATACACTTGCTTATTAGTTTTTTTTATCTTACACTATATTAGTTTAAGTATAGTTGTAAAGCACCTTTAAGGGTAATTAAATTCAGTGTTTAATACAAGTACAGTATTAACTTCAGTGAATTAAAGCAGCAGTCGCCAGGAATTACTGTAAGCTGACATAATTTTAATATCTCCACCTATCTGGGCAAGTAACATGGTATAGCATCATATCATCTTCCATTATCTGGACGTATCCAACGATCATACATGTCATCAAATGTAGTTGAGAGTAGCTACTGAATTTTGCAGTCAATTAAAGAACATTCTATACTTTTTTTTGTTACGAACCAAATAATCGACTTAACCAAGTGCGGTTTGGTTAAATTTTTATGTTTTCAATTCAGTAACTTTTTTGTATTTTTGTAAATTTAGATTTTATTAATTTTTGTTATCTTTGGTTTTTGTTATAATTTGTTAGTCATTTTTTTTGCTGTAATATCTCGAGATACGCCAAAACTTTATTTGTGCATGCTTGTATTATACTTATATCTTTGTAAAGATATTTTCTAATTATATTTCTGCCTATTTTTATTTGTATACCACCATTTTATAGTTGTTGGTGTATTTTTATTACTTGTGTTGCATTCAGCAGCGTCATAATTTTGTTGTTGTTTAATATATTGTTATTGTTTCATGTATGTATTTTATTTGTCGAGTCCTAACAAAGTTCCCTGATATATTTGCTTTTTACCTTTAAATATAACTATACCTTTGACCAGTAGAAAGATCAGGCTTAAGTTTCGTAGGTAAGTAAGTGTAATACCTTATATATTTATTTTTTGTTTATGTAGAGTGTTGACCAAATTTATTCAATAATTAACTGTGATATCTTTTCTTGGGTTTGATCTCTGAACCTAAATATCTTTCCTTATCTCTTTTCTTGTCTAAGGTTTCTTAATTTTCTCCTTAAACCCCAAAAAATTAAGTGGCGCCCTGTTCTCTATCTTATCTTATCTTTGGTAATTTTACCCATCTATCTTTTTGTTCATTTCTGTGTCTTTTCCAATAGCTCTTATCGTATATTTACTTATTTCGTCCGTTGGACCCATTCCTGGTTTCAAAAGCTAGTTTTGAACCCACGACTCGCTCTCCACCAACCATCTGGCTGCCGTCCGCAGTGTCTTCTATGGTGACCTTTCTAGCACCATCCCAAAAAGGTTTCCGAGGTTACAATTTCACTGATTTTGCTTTTGCATATGAATTACTGGCAAATTCACTAATTCTTATGGACACAGTGAAAAAAAATAGGAGATTTTTCCTTAGGAATTTCTACTAAACAAGAACCGTTTAGTTCAATTTTCGAATTCACTCCAAAAGCATCGCTTGTTTCTTAGGTTTCGAAAAAACAAAGAAGTGTCCTAGTCCTGTCTACTATGCATCACAATGCTGTGCAGATGATGTTTACAATAAAACAGATATGATACCACATAGACCAAATGGTTCATAACTATATGTGCAAAAGACGAACTAACCGTTGGCCTTTTGCATTTTTATAGAATATTTTAGCCTCATTTATTACTTGGACAAATTTACATCAAAAATGGAACGAAAACAAAAATGGAAGGCGAAGATTGTTTCTTATAACGACATCTTACACTTACATCGAATTTTATTGTACATTGATTTCGCGCGCTTAACTGATATTTAAAATCGACGGTCGCTTCAAGCGTTGTTTCTGAGAGAACGGTTCATTCTACACAAAAAGTGCTAATAAACATTTTTATTTAGAATTATCTCAGCAACGTTTTTTATTTGAAACATTTTTTTACGGTGTACAGATTCTTGGTTAATCGATTTTTTTTGCATTCCACCTCCCATTACTAGGGGATTTTCGGGGGAAGCCCGTGGGTAGACATGGTTAACTTTTTTGCACCTTTTTTGGGGTCTCAAAATTAATATTCTCGGCAAAATTCAGCTTGTTCGTATGATTTAGGGGTCAACTCTCTGATGACTGGGCTGTCTAAGCAAAATAAACTTCCTTATAGTTGACTTTTTGCCAATAATAAAAAGAACTGGGTCGATATATTTCGAAATTTCAAGTATTAGTTCTTAAAGCTTATTACGGAAGCTAAGATAGAAGGAAAACGGGGCATCGAAAGAAAGAAATAAAAACATAAGGGATTGGACAAACCTTGATGCCCATGCACTCTTTAGAGCCACACAAGACCAAGAGGAGTATGCTAGAATTGTCGCCAACATCCACTAATTGGATAGAGCTCCATAAGAAGAAGATAATTGACTTAAAATGCCCTAAGACGATTACAACCAAAAGAAATTTTCGACGAACTTTTCGTCATCGGACGTATTTTTCAGTAAATATAGTCCTTGTAGAGAACTTTTTTAATATTATTTAGCAGTTCTTTATTGACAAATCGTTTAAGGCAATAATAAGTAATAATCACAATAACCGGAAACCGGTACTGCATTGCACAGTTATAAACTCACCTTTCTCCGTGTCTTACGAACCAACAACGCAACGCAGCGTCTTCTTTTGATAGATATACGGACTTTTAAAATGTGATACCGATAATTTACCAATTACCAACAGTTGGTTGCAGTTTGTTTTCTTTTAACGACTCCTAGCAGAGATAGAACCGTATGAAAAGTCGGCCAAATATACCACATGAGATATTTATTACGTTTGGAATCCGCGCTGTCTGTAAATTACAGCTGGAAAATTAACAAAAACAAGTTGTTTGTTTTATAACGTCGCACTTATGATTCAAAAACGAATTTGATATCAAAAAAATATTACTATTTAAATGGGAATAAGCCACAATTAAAGGTTAAAGTACGTTTATTGACGTTTCGGTTTTCACTTCGGAAATCGTTCTCAAAATATAAACATTCACTAAGTTATTCACGTTAGTTTCCAAGATCCGTAACGGATAGGCACCATAAGAAGAAAGTGGTCCCAATAGATCATCTTAAAGGCATGCTCTAATGCCTTTATGAATAATTTTGGGTGATAATGTATTTCCTTGCCTTATCTCACGTTTTATTTTTATTGGTATGGTTTTATCGTGTATCTTATCAGTCAAATGGCATTTTTGTAAATATTGTAAATAAGTTCACTATACCTATGGTCAATCCTGTTGTCATTCATGGCTTTTATAAGGCTGTCTATTTCGATCGTGTCGAACTTTTCGAACCGCCTTGATTTGTTTTGGAAAAAATGCTGTTGTATTCAATTCGGCCCGTAAATTCTCCCATAACATTAAATTCCTTCTGGAAAAAGAGAATCTTGCAGATTACGGCCTTATTGCCTCTCCAAGCAAGTTCAAATGAGCAAAGGTGAAAAAACCTTTTTTGTCCTCCATCGCAGGTTTCCTCGTTGTAACTTTGGATGATTTTTAATAGATGTTCGGTGGATAATGCTTTTGAACTGAGTTTTATTTTTTATTGAACATTTTGAAGCTGCCTTCGCTTGGTATCTCTGGCCAAGTTTGAACATTTGAAAGATGTATCTTAGTGCTTCATTGAAAATTTATTAGCCGTAGAACTCCGAAAATTGGGTCCAAATACAGCTTCTGGACCTCTAAGTGTTCAATGGGACATCTTCCGAAACCAGTTTTTTGGTTTCTTTACCTGATTGACATCCAAATCTTGATTTTTCGTCTGGATTCATTATATTTGTCCAAAATTGATAACGCCTCAATGCCGTTTGTCAAACTGACGTAGAATTACCAGACACCTTCGTGACCGATCTGTCATAATTTTTTTCGCTGAGAAATCACGGGCAAGAAGGAGTTTTGTCAGTAGGAACGTGGTGTTGCTATGGCGTTTTATCAGTTAAAAATAGTCTAGTGAAATAGTAAAAAAAACAATAAGCATGAGTTTTTTTTTCAAAACAGTAATCTCCAATAGTAGTATAAAAGAGCAAAAAGCATACATTTTGTTATCTTTTTTAATGTTTAACTATACAATCGAGATTTTTAATGACATAATCCTATACGAATGAAGTTCTACTAAATCATTATATAATTTAGAACATATATATCATGACATAATCAAATGCAGATATTATAAAAAGAAATCTTTTAGTAAAACACAAACAAAGTATATTTAATTTAGCTAACCAGTTCAAAATCGCATTAATAATTGTCGGAATAAATACCAAAGCATGTTAAAGCATCGCAAAACAAATGAGGCCCGCCCTTCTGTGTCCAGAGTGACAAATTGCTACCATACGAGAGGGGCCATACCAAACAAATCAATATTGTTTAGTGTTGTATATTCAAGTCCTAATTAATAGACAATGTTTTAGCGCTTTTATTAAAAATACCATAGCAACTCTATTCGAACATTTACCTTAGACTTATTTTCTTAATATCACATTAATAATTATAATATTTAATGTACATTGTTATGGATTATATTTTGTTTAAGTTATTTTTTCTATAGCTAATGTTAAAGTGTTGCTATAACAACTGTTTTGAGTAGATAAAGTATCACTTTAACCGCAAGAGTAGATAAAGTGACACTTTAACAGCAAGTGTAGATAAAATGTTTTAACTTTTTTTTATTCAATAAAATTTACAAATTTAAATACATTAAGGATTAAAAACAACTGAAATTTTACAATTAACATTATTAGAAATATCTATTTTTGGAGCATTACAACTTGTACTCGTTTGCTTATTCCCAATTTTGCTTAAAACCCATTTAAGGCCACCGTCCTTTTAAAAGATCTCGCTACAAAGATGCCTGTAACTTAATTATTTTGCTAAAATTTTATTAAAAAAATTAACAATTATTGTTTTATGAATCTGGTGTTTACTGCAGAATTTTTGAGGTTACCTGAAAGACTGTTTATAGTTTCCAAACATGACTGATAGAAGGTGAGTAAAATATATGTTTAGATCTCTTAATTTCAAAGATATTTTATATATGTATTTAAAAATGCCTTTAATATTATATGTAAGGAGTTATATAATAGAAAAGCTATTATTATTTATTAAGTTTGGTGTTCTTTATAAAGAACGGTGGCGTTTTTCGTTATACTAAGTACGAATATTTTTTTAGGTATTGGACAAAACCTTTGACTCTAAGTGAGTTGATGAATAAGATAGAAAATCTGTCAGATAATGAACTTCCTGATGAAATCATTATTTTTCCACCCAAAGATGGGGAAGAGACTGACGAGGACAGCGATGATGAAGACTACAAAGAATACGTCAAAGTCTAAAAAACAAGTAGCTCCTACAGTAAATGTGAAAGAACAGAACAGCAAACGCCGCAAAAACTATCGATGGACCAAGAGAGATATACATAGCAAGATTTCAAGATGGAGTATAATAGAAGGTCCAAAAAACCCCCGGTAGATACTTTTTTTCTATTTTTTGATGATACAATTATACCGATGCTTGTTGAATTTTCAAATATGTACGCCAATTTACATAACCGTTAAGGCGATATTATAACTAATGAAATTAAATGTTTTATTGGGATTTTATTATATAGTGGATATATGAATGTTCCTAGGCGAGATATGTACTGGGAAAAATCCCCTGATTCTACTCACGACCTTGTGGCTAATGCTATGTCTCTAAACCGTTTCAGATTTATCGTACAGAATATTCATTGCTGTGACAATGAAAAATTAGATACACATGACAAATTTTCAAAGGTTCGACCACTGATTGATGTAATGAATCAAAAATTTCTCGACTTAGCACCACAAGAAGAACACCACAGCTTGGATGAGTCAATGGTTCCGTATTATGGAAAACATGGATCCAAGCAGTTTATCCGTGGTAAACCTATCAGATGGGGATATAAGTTTTGGATGAGGACTACTAGGCTAGGTTATGTGGAGTGGTTTGATCCATATCAGGGATCTTTATCCACTATTCAAGATAAATATAAACTTCTTGGTTTGGGAGTGTTGTCTTACAATTTGTTGATGCCCTTCAAGTAAAGTTGATGAAGTAAAGGCTTCCAAAAAACCCTATGATATATATTTTGACAACTATTTTACCACGCTGCTCCTTTTGGAAGAACTTACATCAAGGGAATGTAAAGGAACAGGTACAATAAGAGAAAATCGCCTAGGGAAAGATTGTGACATTGAGGGTTCAGACACACCGAAAAAGAAAGAAAGGGGTTCGTTTGACTACTGCACTGCAGAGGAAAGTGAAATAGTAGTTTGCAAATGGAATTACAATAATGTTGTTTTCATAATATCCAATCACAAGCAAATCTATCCAACAAAGCAAGTACAACGGTATTCTCAAAAAGAAAAAAAGAAGGTGCTTGTTGATCAACCTAATATTATAAAACAGTATAATGAAAACATGGATGGCGTCGATCGGGCAGATGAAAATATTAGCTACTACAGAGTAGCCGTCCGTGGCAAGAAATGGTATTTTCCCATAATAAGCCACATAGTGGATCTAGTAGAACAAAATGACTGGCAACTCCATAGAATTAGTGGTGGTAAAATGGATCATTTACAGCATCGTCGCACAATTACAGTAGGCATACTTGAATCTTTTAAAAAGACAACAAAAAGAGGACCCATCAAACCCTCAGCCAATCTGCATCGTCACTCAAGATACGATCGGATGGACCACCTTATTGTCTATAAGGACACTCAATTTTCAACTAAAGATTATGTGGTGACATGCCTGGTATATCCAGAGAATTTAAAAATTCTGTTGGATCATTTACGGCTTCATTTTTCGCCGCCAAAATTGCGCGCTCACTGAGACAAGACACTTTCAATTAATTCATGTTTGGTCTCAACAAAAGTGCAGAAATTATCTGGAAGTTTTAGGCATCGTGTATTTGGATGCAGTTTTATGTTACCGTTTTCGATTGCACCGATAGATTAGTAAATTGAACTGTTTCGATATTTCGCCATTAAAATGACTGTTTCAAAAATGCATTAATTTTATCCGCATATGTAGAGAGACACAGGAATACCCGGTAATGTCTGTCTGAAGTCACCAGACGTAAGACAACACTACCGAATTATTTGTCGTTGCCGTTTAAATATTGCATACTTCTATGTAATGTTTCGAGTCACTGTTTATAAGCCAGATCATAACTGAACTTGTTTGTATGACTGCAACCATTTCCCTTCTTTTTTTAAAGTTGCAAGTTGCGGTAATAAGCAATTTTAAAGGTTCTGGTGAAGTGGTAAGAAGTAGGAACATAACTTTTCCTGATACGCAACATATGCCAAGTGCTTCATTGTGAAACTTCAATGCCTGACAATACTGGCATACCGTGCTTGCATACTTGCACCAATAGCAATTTCAAAATGCTTACAATCATTAATGTCTGGGGCCATTTCGAATACAAGACGAACAAATAATGATATACGTGTAAAAAGAACTCCCTTCCTGCTGAATTAAACTTGAAGAAAATGTACAAACTGTTTTGTAAAAAGTATCCACAATGCAATGTTTCCCGGCGCACTTACACTGACATATTTTAATCAGACTTTAATCTGCGCTTTCATCTCCCTCGCTCAGATACGTGTACGTTTTGTGATAAAATGTATATAAAGCTTGTGGTTACTCCAGACGGTCCAGAAAGAAATGCTATTCTTGTTGACCGTGAACTCCACCATGCACGTGGTAAGGCTGGATACAAAGCATTGAAGTTGGATGCTGAAAAGGCTAATCCACAACTCGTCGTACTCTTCACTGATCTTCAGCAAGTGTTGTACTGTACAACATGTTCAACAGCAAGTGTTGTACTGGACTCATTCTTCAGTGTTCTTCCACTTACAACTATGATATTCACGACGCAGGTTCAAATGATGCCACTATGATGTTGTGGCATAAATATATTGGTAATCGTGGTTCTACAGATATCGCTTCAGCTTTCCTGTGTTACATAAAACTTAACTTTTGTCCATTGAACTCAGGAGAAATAAAAAACTCAGGTTTTTTAGTCTGGTCTAACCAATACGTCGGCCAGAATAATATCTGGAGAATGCTGTCCATGTTCCGTTTGCTGATTGTGAATAGATATTTCACTCAAGTAGAACAAAACTTCTAAACTAGCGGTCACAGCTTCCTACCTTGCGACAGTGACTTCTCGCTCATAGAGAGAAAGAAAAAAAGAGCAATGGTGAATGTAACCTTCGACTGGGTAGCAATGATTGCCAACTCACGTCCCAGCAAGGCCTTCGATATGTACTACATGGAGTACAAAGACTTTTTAGCATGTGAGAACTACTTACGAAAAGATCCCAAATGTAAGATCACTGAGTACCGTTGGTTCAAATTTGACAGCGATGATCCTACGAGAATGATGGCTAGAACTTCTTAGATTTTCAACCTTAACAAACATTCTGACTTGTGAATAAAAAATGGGGTGCACAAGCGATCAGAGCATTCAACTAACAAATTGATGCGTTGCCGAATGCGTATACCGGGCCTATAAAAATAAAAGAAGAAAAACGCAAAAATCTACTGGATATGTGCCAGTACCTGAAACCCGAATACCCAGAGTTTTATGACAAATTAGAATAAGATGCAACATTATTTTTAAGTTAAAATTTAAGGAGCATTAAACTGTGTACTTAGAATATAAAACATATTAATAAAACATTTTGAGTTGATTATAGTTTATTATTATTGTTAGATACTTTTTTTCAAAACCTAAATAAGCCAAAACATCGCATAGTAATTAGGTGCCACACTGTTATATATCCAGTATATACAACATTGTTGCTGGGATATTTTTTTGAAATAATTTTTTTCCAGTGCTTACTTTCATCAATAACTTGTCAATATGGTTTCTTCATCTTTGTTGTCGCTTACAATATTGTTGCGGCCCACCATTCAATTGTTGAATTAAATAAACAAGTTTAAGTCACATTATTTGCAGCTAATATAAAGACTAAAATATTAATAGTGCTAACACTTTCGCTGATTTATGCCACTAGATGTCGCTCTTCGGAACTTGCACATAGAGAATATTTACGATTGCTTCTTCTACGACAATCTATGTTTATTTTTATATACTTTCCTGTTAGTCTTATGTGGCTCTCAGGGACTCTCCTTAAATAGCTTTAACAACCAAGAATCGTTCTTAAAATTACGTATTTTGGAAACATTACGGTGGAAAGTGTAAGTGGAAGTATGTACATTTTTTCTTTTTTTTTCAGAGCTAAACGATTTATAATATATAACTATATACAAATAACATTACTCACTGTAAAGCCAATTTTCTCGTACTAGCAAATTATCACTCTTTTCATAACAAGAAACTTGCAAATAAACAATTTATTTTCAAGCATATCCGTTTTTAATACCATTTGTAGAAATTTCACAACCCGATGACAATGACAAATTTCTTGGAGCGGGTGTCACATTGTCCCATTGTTTTCACGTAGCTCATGACTCACAGAGAGGGTCGTATTTAAATAATTATGCAACAGCAGGCAAGACACTGCGTATAGATATACATCAATCACCAATGCACTTGGTCTGAATGTATAATGAGGCTGGAATGGCATTTAGTACAGTTTAAAGAACAAGTAGAGAGTGTTTCAACCATCTGGGAATTGTTGTAAGTATACGCGCTCTGTTCATACCAGAACCAGTGTTGTAATATACAGAAATCTTGGTCACTAACACACATTTTTCACCATTAAGCGGACAAAATGTACAAAAAAATACCAATAAAAATTAAAATTTATTAAAATTACATAAATCGTCAATATCACAAAATAAAACATAAAATATACAATCCATTGCAAAATTTCACTAAATTGCAAATTGCATAATAAAACCTTACGAACTAGTTAGTTTACGAATAAGTTTAAGCTGCTGCATTTGATACCCAAATATATATAAAAAAATACTTTGTTGCTTGTACCTAAACGTACTGTACATTCTTAGTTATTAGTTAAGAAACTCTTACACTGAATAATATGGTCTTTTAGATAGATAGGCTTTTCTCAATTTACGGAACTTAAGGAAAGAAGAATCGGAACGGGATCGGTAAATACACATCAAAGCTTGAATTTCTGGTGGAGTATTCATGATTAGTTCTTTCTGGAAAATCATGTAGGTGTTTACGAATTAAGTAGAAAGGGAAGAGATAAAATCCCGTGATTTTTGAAGTAGCTTCTGCAATGCGTTATTCTACTGAGGCCAAAAAGATAGATACAGCCGTACTAGAAGCTCAAAAAGATAGATGAAATTTTATTGTAAAATGTAAAACATTAAGTTTATAAATCGACGTGTTTTAGTTTTTTTTAAAAAGGCTTTTCATTTAGGAAATATCGAATTTATTCCATACTTTACGGACACACTGTATAGGGACCATTTAAGTTTGCTCTCTACAAAAATTTCAAGAAATTTTGCAGAATCAACGATACTGCCAGTGCTACTAAAATGCAAGGGTTGAAGAGCTCCTTTATAGGATATTGATACTGTCTTATCCACGTTAAAAGAGAGTAAGTTATAATCGGACCAGGTTTTTATTTTAAGTAGATCAGAAGTTATAATTGCACGAAGAGTTGCAATATTAGAGTCCTTCCAGGAAATACTGGTATCATTAGCAAAAAGAAAAATTTTCCATCGATTTTTAAGTTGGTGATGTCATTTATAAAGATAAGGAAAAGTAGAGGACCCAGTACTGAACCTTGTGGTACTCCACATACAATGCTTTTGTGACTAGAGTTAGTATCATTTGCTCTAACTAGTTGTTTCATATTCCTCAAGTAAGATTAAAACCAATTCAAAGAAATAACTCCGTAATAATTCCGTAAAAATTTAGTTTTTTTTATCAAAATGTCGTGATTTACACAACTAAAAGCTTTGGCATAGCCACAAAAACAGTGGCAATATAAAGATTATTGTTTATTGCTTAACAGACCTCATGTGGTACAAAAAACATAGCATCGATGGTACATTTATTAGATAAAAAGCCGAACTGACCTTGTGATAAAATGTTGTTTTCAAGTATCTTAATAATTTTGGATAGAACCGGTAGTAAGGCAATAGGTCTATAGTTGCAAACATTAAAATTTTTACCACCCTGAAATTAATCGTTAATTAGTGAGACTAGGACTTCCAACACATTATTAATTTGGGAGATTTAAGAAAATTTTTATGAATAGTCCATCAGTACCAAAGGATGATTTGCTTTTGATACTACTGATTGTTTGGATCAGTTCAGATTTATCAACTGGTCTTATAAAGAATGAATTCGAGACCTTTTTTGAATTGGGGAGATAGGAAATAGGATCTTGTTGTGACATAATAGCTGATGTTATATTTTTACTCACATTAACGAAGTATTCATTTAGATTTTCAGGGTTTTTAAGAGAAAATGTTTGAGCTGTGTTAGTTTTATTTTGAAGATCGTTTATTATGGACCAAGTTTCCCTTGCAACATTTTTAGAACTTCCCAAACGATTCTAATAGTAGATTTTTTTAGGTGTTTTGATAAGTTTCAGATAAGTTCCTCTGTACTTGGAGAAATATTCAGTGACAAAGACATCGGTAGTAAATTTCTTGATGTAAAGTAGTAAATGCATATTTTTGGCTGATATGCGGATACCTTTGCTAGTCCAGGGTTTGTGATGTTTTGACTTAATTGTAATTAGAGGAAATACCTTATTGAAAATACAGACAAGCTTATCTAAAACATCACTGAGATTATATTTCATGTCCACAGATTAAAAAAAAATTCAAAATTTATTTAACTAAGTTTACAAATTTTACATTTGTTTGTAGCCAATTATATGTATAAGTAAAAAAGATAATATATAACATACACAAAATACAATAGGAGATGAAAATACATTATTTGCACATAACATAAAATAAAACATAAAATATACAAAATAAGACATATACCAACATAGTGAGTACATCCATGTTCATGTTACTGCCTTGAAGTGATCAAAGTATTCACTAACAGAGTAAAAAGCAAATCTCAAAAGGTATCTTTTCAGACTTACTTTAAATTTTGTTCTGAAGCTATTTTCTTGTGGCATTTTTAATTAATTACTATTTAACTGGGAATAAGCCACAATTAAAGGTTAAAATACGTTTATTGACGTTTCAATTTCCACTTCGGAAATCGTTCTCAAAATACAAACATTAGTAAATTAAACAAATTTTGTTTTTGTTACTTAGTGAAAAATTCTTCTAATAATTTAATTTTATCTGACTCATCTATATTGACAATTCAGACATACATTATACATTTTAAAGTAGACGACTTTAAAATGATATTGCCAATATTGTTGAGTTGCGTTCCTGGGACGACTTTACTTATAAGATAGTTCATTCGATTACATGAAATCAACTTTAACTTGAGAATGTCCGTCAGAAAAGATCATAACATGTAATTCGTCTTTAAAAAGACAAATACATGCCATGATGACAGTAAAATTCTCCTGTTAGTGATTCCATAGTAAATTATGAGGGAAAAACCAGGAAAAAAACCTCATAATACTATCCCGACATGGTAAGTATTTGATCTTGCATTTATTTTACCTTCAATAAATACCAAATTCCGATTTTATATGTTTGTTATTTAAAAAATATAAATGATGTATTCTCTATATGTTACTGACTTACCAATATTAAAAAGAAGTTATTAAAAAGAAAATACCAGTATTGGTAAGTCAGTAACATATAGAGAATACATCATTTATATTTTTTAAATAACAAACATATAAAATCGGAATTTGGTATTTATTGAAGGTAAAATAAATGCAAGATCAAATACTTAACATGTCGGGATAGTATTATGAGGTTTTTTTCCTGGTTTTTCCCTCATAATTTACTATGGAATCACTAACAGGAGAATTTTACTGTCATCATGGCATGTATTTGTCTTTTTAAAGACGAATTACATGTTATGATCTTTTCTGACGGACATTCTCAAGTTAAAGTTGATTTCATGTAATCGAATGAACTATCTTATAAGTAAAGTCGTCCCAGGAACGCAACTCAACAATATTGGCAATATCATTTTAAAGTCGTCTACTTTAAAATGTATAATGTATGTCTGAATTGTCAATATAGATGAGTCAGATAAAATTAAATTATTAGAAGAATTTTTCACTAAGTAACAAAAACAAAATTTGTTTAATTTACTAATGTTTGTATTTTGAGAACGATTTCCGAAGTGGAAATTGAAACGTCAATAAACGTATTTTAACCTTTAATTGTGGCTTATTCCCAGTTAAATAGTAATTACTTTAAATTTATTCATCGAAAGTTGTTTTAAATCCTTAGGTAGGACATTGTATATATTATAGTTAATTAAGTTTTTTTGTGATTTACTCAAACGATACTTAACTGTTCTGATGTTATTTGCACCTCTTGTGCTATAGTTATGTAAGTCAGAGTGTTTAATTAAAGTATCAGAGTTTTTATGTATTTCTACATTAACGCTGTATAGCCATAATGTTGGCAAGGGCATTATCTTACATTTAATAAACAATGGTTTGCAAGATTCCAAATAGCTAACTTTTGCAATTATTCTTATTGCTTTTTTTTGCAATTTAAATATTGTTAGGGCATTGCAAGAGTTTCCCCACAGAATAACACCATAGCTTAAAAATGAATGAAAAAGAAAAAAGTACGTTATTTTCAAGGTATCAACACTTCTAACAAGTTTTAATTGTCTGAGTAAAAATAAGGTACTAGAAAGTTTACCTTTGAGATGGTCAATATGGTTATACCAAGTCAATGTGTTATCAACTGTTATGCCCAACAATTTGACATTATTTTTTTCAACACTCACATCGTAGGTAGACAAAAAAATTAAATTTTGAGTTTTGTTATCATTTAGTTTAAGTTTATTTGCTAAGAACCATGATTGTGCATTGGAATTTACATACTCAGACGTGGTTTCTAAAACTGAACGATTTTTATCAGAAAAACAAAAGTAGTGCCATCTGCAAATAAAACTGTTTTAAATGGAGCTATGAAATTGGGCAAGTCATTAACATATATTATAAATAATAGAGGGCCCAGTACTGATCCTTGTGGAACTCCATACATTATCTGCTTAAATTAAGAGAGACAATTTCCATACTTGACTGCTTGGTATCTATCCTTTAGATACAGAGAGAAAGTGCCACCCAGAAGTCAAGCACACATTTTGGAATTTACGAAAGTTCTGAGCGGAAAAGATCCTACCTAAAGATAAAATTAGAAAGAACTATATTTTAACTCTTGCCAAATAATTACAGAATTTTATGGAAATAAAGGTATCAAGCAAGAGAGCTCTTTATACCCTCAATTTTTTAAGATATTTATGTAGAATATTCACTGTTTAATTTGATGAAAAACTATCATGACTTGAGTATAATGCTTAATAAGTCAAAGTCAAAGTTAAACAATTAATTGTTGTTATTCCAGAATAGTCCAGTCGTCAGAGATTTCTTCCCTAAAAATCATACGAACAAGCTGAATTTTGCTGAGAATATTAGTTTTGGGACCCCAAAAAAGATGCAATATAGTTTACCACTATTAACCCTGGGCTTTTCTCTAAAACCTCCCTCGTAGGGGGGTAAAAACGCAAAAAAAATCGATTTACCAAGAATCTGTATTCCGTAGAAAAAAATGTTTCAAATAAAATATGTAGCTGCGATAATTTTAAACAAAACCGTTTATTGGCATTGTTTGTGTAGAATGAGCCGTTCTCTTAGAAACAACGATTGAAGCGATCGACGATTTTGACCGATCAATGAAAGGGATACATTGTATTAATCTCTACTTTTAAAACGTTCCTTGATTTTTGTCGACAGGATACTCGAATCAAAAGATTGTAGATGTAGAATGGTTCATTCTACACAAAAAATGCTAATAAACGATCTTGTTTAAAATTATCTTAGCTACATTTTTTATTTGAAACATTTTTTTCTATGGGGTACAGATTCTTGGTGAATCGATTTTTTTCTGTTCTCCTCCCTCTACGTGGCGGTATTTTGAGGAAAGCCTGGGGGTAAAAGTGGTAAAACTTTTTGCACCTCATTTAGCGTCCTAAAATTGACAGTTTTGGCAAAATTCAGCTTGTTCGTATGATTTTTAGAGGTTCAGTGGTATCTTCGTCTCTGACGACTGGAGTAGAAGAACATGGAACTTGAAGAATATGAATATACTTAATTAAAATCACTCCATTTTGGTTCCAACTCCACCCCCGTCGCGTTTATACTTGCAAATCTCCAGCCGATAGAGCTCAGAACATAATAAGAAATCAAATAGACTTCATTCTTATCAACCGTAGATTCAGCACAACTGTCAAAAGAGCTTGCACATACCCTGGAGCAGATGTCCCTTCTGACCACGTACTATTAGTGGCCGTCATAAAGATCGCTCTTTCATGCAAGAACAAGCCTGAAACTCAACAACAGATAGCACTGGACAAACTGAAAGACCCAATGATTCAAGCAGAAATAAGCAATGAAATAAACGCGCAAATTCAAATATTGACGACAAACATTGCCGAAGATATAACACCAACATGGAATACGATTACAAGTGCTGTAACAGACATCATGAAAAACAACTTAGGGTACAAACGAAATAACAAGAGGCAAAAATGGATGACAGAAGAAATACTATTACTAATGGAAGAACGACGAAGACACAAGAATAACCAAAATGGCAGCAATATGTATGAAAACATTAACAGGCAAATAAAAGCAAAAATAAAAATAGCATAAAATGAATGGCTTAAGCAACAATGTATCGATCTAGAACATTTACAACGACAGCACAACGACCGTAATTTACATAAAAAGCTTAAGGAGACTGCTGGAATATACAGAAAACAAAGACCAACTACCATAGTTAATCAGGATAACCAGATAGTGGTGGGTGAAAAGGAAAAAAATGATATATGGGAAAATTATATCCAGGAGCTCTTCCATGACGAAAGACCCATGAGTGAAGTTTATACAGACGACCAGCTGACTGGCCCTTCAATCACCAAAGAGGAGATAGAAAAGGCAATATTAAATTCAAAAAACCATAAGGCACCAGGACCAGGACCCGTCAGAAATACTCAAATTACTGGATGAAAGGGGAATTTCAGCACTACACAAGATATTTAACATAATTTATGAAACTGGCTGCTATCCTCAACAGTGGTTACGCTCTACCTTTATTCCTCTGCCCAAGAAAGTCAATGCAAAAAGATGTGAGGATCACAGACTCATTAGCCTGATGAGTCACACTTTAAAGATATTCTTAAAAATACTACATCAAAGATTATACAAAAAATGTGAATGGGACATCAGTGACTCCCAGTTCGGGTTTAGGCAAGGTTTAGAAACACGAGAAGCAATGGTAGCAACACAGGTCCTGGTCCAAAATTGTTACGATCAGAAGAAGGATGTGTTCCTATGCTTTTTAGATGACCAAAAAGCGTTTGATCGTGTCCAACACCACAAGTTAATGCAGATCCTCAAGAAAGTTGATATAGACCAAAAAGACATAAAATGCATTGAAAACTTGTACTTGCATCAAACGGCACAGTTAAAAATAGACAATTCTATATCCAAACCCATACATATAAGAAGGGGTTCGACAGGGATGTGTGCTTTCCCCTCTTTTATTTAACATTTATTCGAAAGCCATATTTCAAGAGTCTTTGGAGGATGCAAAGATGGGAATCAAAGTGAATGGAGTATTGATCAACAACATACGATATGCTGATGATGGTGTCTTAATTTGTGACAACATAGTCGATCTTCAACAACTTGTCACTATAATCGGAGAATACAGTAAGCGAATGGGATTAGAGATTAATACCAAAAAAACCAAATTTATGATCATCTCCAGAAACTTGGATGCACTTGAAAACTCCACCATAACACTGAATACACTGAATTGAAAGAGTGAGTAAATTTAAATACCTGGGATCGTGGCTTTTTGAAGACTGGGCATCGGACAGGGAAGTAAAATGTCGCATTGAGCAAGCTCGACAAGCTTTCGTAAAATTCAAGAAGGTACTGACTTGTTCAGAGTTCGATCTTCAACTGAGACTAAGGTTTACTAAGTGCTACGTGTGGTCAGTGCTGCTATGTGGCGTAGAGGGCTGGACACTCAAAACGAGGGATATAAACAGATTAGAAGCTTTCGAAATGTGGCTCTATTGCCGTATCCTAAAAATACCATGGACAGCGAAAATCACAAATATAGATGTCCTTAAAAGAATAAACCAAGAACGCCAACTTTTCGAAACCATCAAGAAAAGGAAAACGGCGTATCTAGCTCACATCATGCGAAATGAAAAATACCAGTTCCCCCAACTTATAATCAAGGGTAAAATTGAAGGCAAGAGAGGAATGGGACGCAAGAAAATGTCCTGGCTCCGAAACATGAGGCAATGGACAGGGATTAACGACATACAATCTCTGATACATATTGCAAGAAATAGAGAATTAATGGAAAATGTGATCGCTAACATCCATTAGTGGATTTGCATCTGAAGAAGAAGAAGAAGAATTAAAATCAAAAGAAAACAAAAAATAAAATGTAATGACATTTACAAACTTCTAAAAGAACTTTAATATTCCCCTGTTGGGCTGTGAATACCAATTTCCGAAGAATTCTGGATTGCGATGTAACACCTCAAAATAAAAGTGTCTCCGAAAAATGTAAAGAATCAGGTAAAATCCGCCTGAACTAAGAATAACCATGCATACAATTTAAGTGGCATTCAGTTCCTCTCCAAATCGTGGCAGACCAAAATAACCAAAAAATTTGTTCTGTTTGATCGCCGAAGTGTAACCTGTTACATGTGTTAACTTATCCAAATCAACTGCTAATATCTTTACGAATTTACGAATGTTCGTAGGAATTAGGTCGCCATTTTGAATTTATAGGGTCGTAATTTTGACGATTATGATGTTGTGATGCGTTTCGGACATAATAAACATTATGTTGGTAGATGCTTGTCAAAACGCTACCTTCGTAGGCCAGAAATAGCGCTCTTTATAGATTCATTACGTATACAGGGTAAATCATCGAGAAAATACCGGTGTCAATCGCTTTTAACAAAACTTATACCCTCTCCAAAAGGTTCAGTACTTAGTCGTACTTTGTTTTTAGTAGCAATAAATACTTAGTATTATTTATAATCCACCTAAACCCCTACTAGCTCGATTATTGGCAGACGATCTTATTGTGCACATCAAAGGTAAAAACATTTAATTAATGACAGATACAATGCAATCAATGTTAAACCACATAGAAGAATGGTCAGCTAGTGCAGATTTTGAATTTTCAGCACTGAAAACTTCGATAATATTCTTACCAAAAAACTTCCACAAATCTACTCAACATTAAAGTTAACTTGATAATAGCATTTAAACCATAAAAATCATAAAAGACTTATTACTATTAACTAATTGAAAACACTAGCTAATGGAAATTGGGGATTAGATCAAACAACTCTATTTTTTCACCCACTTTGCGGGTGGTAGTTTTCTTTTATTTCTTAAGGGTTCTTACAAATGTCAAGTTATTCTTCCAAAGATGTTTTGCAAGTTTAACAGACGAAAACCAGTTATCGGCTGGTATGTTTATGTTTGAATTGTACAAGGGTCTGACCAAGCGGATTACAGACTGAGTTGACTTACAGAGTTTTCTTTCATCTGCGGTTAAACCATGTCCGTCGCTATCTTTACCAGTATAAATGTATGCGTTAAAACAATATTGTGTTCGGAAATCGGTTTGATAGTAATTTGTGCAATATTTAATGAAACTACACCATCATTTGACAAATCTTATGTTTATTTATTTATTTCTTTACAAGGAAAATATAGCTAAAGTTATAAAAAACAAACGTTTCTGCGAAAAATGTGCATTACAAAAATAAAGGGAAATTTCCCATTCTTCCCCACCCCCTGGGCACAATGGGGTGCCCCATTCTATAGGTAATATCATTGACAAAGTTCAGAACGCTTTCATCATCGGCACTATCTAAACCAGCACATGCTAGATGTGCCCATTTCTTACAAATGCTACAAGAACACCAGCCTTCATTGGACTTAGAGTAGTAATCATGGCAATGCTTCCCTAGACCAAAATCCATGTAAAAAATGCAAATCTTGTCAATTTATCACCCAATAATATCGTTGAATAATCAAAGAGAGGAAAATGCAATACTTTGGTCATGTGTTGAGAGGCGAAAGATACGAATTACTTCAAGTTATACTGGAAGGAAAAGTACAGGACAAAAGAGCTCTCATAAAGCTCCTATTTCAAATAGTAAAAAAGAAGACAAGAAAACATGGTTAACACAAATATTTCATTTGATGATAACTTGTTGCATCCTGGCCTTTACAGTTTGATACAAATCAAAAGCCCAGTACGTAATAAAATTCTAGAATACGTGATAGATCATATCGCAGGACAATATGACCATGAGGTATTAAGACTACCAACTTATCATCCAGATCTTAATCCAATCGAATTGGTTTGAGCTGCATTAAAAAATGATGTGGGATTCTGCAACGTAACGTTTAAATCAAACTTGTATTATTGTCAAAGAAGTTCACCACTTTTACCCCCCCTAATAGCGGGGGGGGGGGGGGGGGTAAAAACGCAAAAAAATCGATTTACCAAGAATCTGTGATTCTGTAGCTGAGATAATTTTAAACAAAAATTTTTATAAGCATTTTTTGTGTAGAATGAACCGTTCTCTTAAAAACAACGTTTGAAGCGACCGTCGATTTTGTATGTGTTACGAGAGCGAAATCAATGTTCAATAAAGTTTGTCTTAGCTCGACGGTAAAAATTCGATATCTTTTGATTCAATTGACCGATTGACAAAAATCAAGATGCATTTTAAAGGTAAAGAGCTCATCTTTCGTATGAAGTTTTTGTATTTTGCCGCAAATAAACTCAGATTTTATACAGGTGTTAAATAAATAAACATGGCGCGATTTTTCCTATTTTTTATGATTCTCACGAGATCAATACAATCTATCCCTTTCATTGATTGGCCACTATGAAGTTTCGATCACTAGAGCCTTACCTTTAAAACCTATAGCACGAAATTTTACTTTTGAGTTTTGGCAACAAACATGAGGCATTTGAAATATGCTTAAAAAACGTTGGATTTAAACTTTCACACAACAAACGATCTAAACTATTTAAAACTTTTTTTCAATTACACTAGTACGTTCCTTTAAAGAAACAAAACTTCTTCAATAATCTAAACCCAAAACAGTCCTCTTAAATGCATTTCCCGTGACGTGTGATCGTTTGTAATGTAAAACATTAAATTCTGCGTGTAGTAAATGTTTAATTTACTAATGTTTGTATTTTGAGAACGATTTGAAAAGTGGAAATTGAAACGTCAATAAACCTACTTTAACATTTAATTGTGTCTTATTACCATTTAAATAGTAATTTTTTTATTCATATTTCACACGCCTCATAGTTGTTACTACAACTTAGAGATGGCGGTTTTTGACAAAACACTGGTTTTCGGTTATACCGGTTTTTTTTGCTTACGGTTTAACCTGGCGGTTATAACCGGTCAAAAAAACCGTTTTTTCTAAAAACCGGTTTTCGGTTTTTTTAATCCAATAGGTTACAAGTTTGCACTTTCAGTTTGCTTCACTGTATTTATAAAATAAAATAAAATTTGAATTATGGTTTTGTTTGGAATAATTACTTGAGAATAATAATTATGATTGGGATCCAAAATAATACCTAACCTAATCCTAATCACCGTAAAAACCTAATAACCGGTTTTTACTTTAAAAATAAAAAATCGGTTATAACCGGGACAAAAAAACAACCGATAAAACCGGTTATTGCGAAGTAAAAAAACCGGTTTTTGGTTAAAACCGGTAGGTTTTTCCCATCTCTACTACAACTCAAAATTGAAATTTTATGTCATAGGTTTAAAGGTGGCTCCCTAAAAATGAAAAGTTTACTGCAACTAGTCAATGAAAGTGATCAATTTTATTGATCTCACGAGAATCTCACGTTAATTTATTTTAACACTTTTATAAAAACTAAGTTTCTTCTCGGCAAAATACAAAAACTGCATACAAAAGCAGCACTCTTTGCTTTTAAAACACATCTTGAATTTTGTCGATAGGACATTTGGATAAAAAAATATCGAATTTTTGCCGTCCAGCTGTTACAAATTTTATTGAACATTGATTTCGCGCATTACTGACATGAAAAATCGACGGTGGCTTCAAGCATTGTTTCTAAGAGAACGCTTCATATTACACAAAAAAATGCTTATAAACATTTTTGTTTAAAATTATCCCACTATAGTGTACATATTCTTGGTAAATCGATTTTTTTTGCGTTTTTACTTCCCTGCGAAGGAGGTTTTAGCGGGAAGCCCGGGGGTAAAAGTGGTAAACTTTTATGCATCTTTTTTGGGTTCCCAAACTTAATATTCTCTGCAAAATTCAGCTTGTTCGTATAATTTTTAGGGGTCAACTTTCTGCTGACTGGACTAATATTTAACTTAAAATTAAATTTAAACTCAAGTTATTCTACAAAATGGCGTCTGTCGTCCATTTTTAATAATTACGTCACTAAATTCCATCACAAACTATGGACATACTTTAGTTCAGTTAGGTACCGAAAAAATTAATAATTAAAGTTTTATGGTTGAGAAAATAGGTTGGCGGAGGGAGCTTTAGACGGGCATTGAATGCGACTCGGTAGAACAATGTTTCCTATTGGGAAAACCTGACTGACACTAGCAACTGCTTCCTATAATTTTTCATCTTTATGCTACAAACAAACCGACAGTACATATCATCTAATTATACTTTGGACGAATCTGAGTTCCTAGTGACTATCTATAAACTTCCAGTGGTATTTTTAACTCATAATCTGAAGCCATTAATATATGAAATATTATTTTCGTAGTGGTTTATGAAAAGCGTGCATGACAAAGTGGGTGGGTGTGACTAATTAGTGTGTTTGTTAATTAGCAACAGTTTAGATAATTCGTTTTATCTTCCAGTGTGTTGATTGAAAGTAGCTGCTGAGATGTATCTTTATTTATTGGTTTAGTTTATTCGTATAGTTTGTTGTTCATTTGACGCTCTGGGTATCGTAGTATTAAATTTTTGCTTTTTGTAAACTGAAGTAGTAAAAGATCCGTATAAAATTAAATAATTTTTAAATTTATGTTTAATACCCAGTCAATCTGTGAAAAAATTTCACGTGATGACAAAATGGTTTACAGATGTTTGAAGGTTCTGAAAGGTATATAAGGGCTAGCTGATGACAAATACTTAAAAGACGTACAGACAAAGACGCTTGCTTTGCTTTTTTAAACAATCATAAAAAGTAAAAAATATAATTTTTGTTCTATAAAGGGTTTCTTTACATTTTAGAGAAAAATGATTTAAATAGAAGTTGTAGATCTGAATAAGTTCTTTAATTTGCGAGATTTAAAATTAAAATACTTCAACAATTGATCGAGATAATTGCAAAAAACCGTATTTTTGCAGCTGTAAAAAATTTTTTTTACAAAAGGTTTTTAATAAATCAACAATAATAATTTAAATATTTAAATTTTTCATCTATCTGTCAGTTTTTTACATTAGAACCTAACTCATCTAAAAATATTTTCGTGTCCCGCTTCTCACCTAGACGCACGCAAGTCAAAAATTTCATCTGACGTTTAAAAACATGTCACCAACCTTGAGTACCTCGGCCACGTGGTACTCGTTATGCAGGGTAAAGTATTTGGCAGGAGAGGACCAGGACGCCGTTGTATCTCGTGGTTGAAAAACCTCCGACAATGGTTTGGTATGACCTCCGTCGAGCTGTTTCGCAACAAAACCATGATAGCCTTGATGATCGCCAGCATCCGGACCGGATAAGGCACTTAAGAAGAAGAAGTTTAAAAACATCTAATAAAAAGTAATACTTCATCTATGAAAAAAATAATAAAATAGAAACAGGTTTTATGCTTCAATTTTATTTTTATTAAATAACTAAGCGAATAAAATTCAGTGCTTAGTACATAAAGTAAGTGATGAACAAGCAATAAATAACATTTTAAATCAAAAACTACGTAAGAATGACCTAAAATTAGTATTTCCACCACCAGGTAAAAAACCAAGTACTTTCTGCACGATTACATATACAGCCAAATATCAACAAAAATAGCCAAACACATAAAAAAGAAAGGAATAACATCAGCTTTTAGAACAAACAACAACTTAGGCAAATATATTAGAAACAACAAGAACCCAAAGAAAAAGTACTTATACAGTGGTGTTTACAAACTAAAATGTGGCGACTGCCCAAAAACTTACATAGGTCAAACTGGTAGAACTTTAAACAAACTTATAGCAGAACATAAAAGAGCTTAAAATTATAGAAAAACTTATTCTACGTACGCTCCTCACATTCTAGACCCTAATCATTCTTTTAATGACGAATTTCTAATTCTTCACATCCAAAATAAAGGCCTTAAGCTATCTTTATTAGAATCTATGGAAATTAAATTAAAAAATACAGACATAATTCTGAATGACCAACTTAAGACAAACAGAATACATACCGAAAATAAGTACAACTTGAGAAAGGCACTCTGCTGAAATAGCTGTAGAGATATTATAATAAATTTTGTGGAAGTATTGAAAACAAAAGTTTTCAGTATTTTATTGTTATATAAATATATAAGTACCTAAATTATCAAATAATATAGAATAAATTGAAAGTGTTCGTCCTAAACTATCATAAAATACGGGCTCCGAAAAATTATACATCATCATCATCATCATCAATGGCGCTACAACTCTTCGTGAGTCTTTGCCGCGTTTACTATTGCCTTCCATGTTTGTCGGTCCTGTGCCAGTAATTCCCATTGTCGCACTCCCATTTTCTCTAGATCTTCTTTGACTGCATCTTTCCACCTTTTTCTAGGCTGCCCTACAGACCTTCTTCCCTCTGGCCTTTCCCAGAACACATTGTTTATAAGGCGATTGTCGTTACGCGACTGCTAGTCGTATTATGGTCTTATATATCCGGATTTTTATACCTCGTGAAAAAAGTTTTGACTTCATTAGATGTTGCATTACAAAGAAAAATCTGTTTCCTGCCATTATTCTCGTTTCAACTTCTCGCTCTAATTTGTTGTCATTTGTGATTGTTGCTCCTAGATATTTAAATTCTGTAACCACTTCGAAGTTGTGATCATTTATAGTAATGTTTTGCCTTATTCGCCGTCGTTCTTGTTTTGAGACGACCATCTATTTTGTTTTGTCTTCATTTATTTTTAGACCGATGTTTAATGCAGCTTCTTCAAAGCTCGAGAAAATATCCTTAATTTCTAATGTTGATTGTGCTACTGCGTCTACGTCATTGGCAAAGGCGAGTATGATTTTTGCTCCCCGAGCAGTTATGTCTGGTTTGATTTTTGGATATATTTTTCGCATGACATATTCTAAGACCAGGTTAAACAACAATGGGGACAACGGATCTCCCTGTCTCAGTCCAGAATTTACCTAGAAAGCATTTGATATTTTTCCCCCTATTCTAACTTCTGCAAAAGAGTTACTTACACACATTTGTGTTACCGCAGCTAGTTTCTTGGGTACGCCGAGCTCGATCATTGCCCTCCATAATGTTGCACGATTAATTGAATCATAAGAATGTTTGAAGTCTATAAAAATCTGATGCACGTCGTGATTATATTCCCAATACTTTTCAAGCATTTGTCTTATTGTAAATATTTGATCAATAGTCGATCTGCCAGGCCTGAAACCACACTGGTAGTCACCAACTATTTCTTCGGCGTATGGTACTAATCTTTTTAATAATATTGCAGCCAATATTTCATATGTAGTGTGGATTAGTGAGATTCCTCCGTAATTCATGCATGATTCCTTTTTTCTTTTCTTGTGTATTGGTACAATAATACTACCACACCACTCTTTCGGCATTATCGGCATATCCCATATCCCTGATATGTTGCCTGAAGTTAAATCTAATATAATCTTAAACATCCTTCACTTTTAACAACAATATGTACATTTTTTGGCAACTTTAACTTCTGTAAAGGGGTTTCCCTAATATTTTGGTGGCTCAGGCATGTTAACCTGCTTTTAACCTGATGATGGAATTATTATTCCGAAAACGTTTCTTATTTTAATGTAGCCCTTCTAAGGGTTTTTTAAATAATTATATATAATATATAATTATTTAAAATATAATAGCAAAGAATTAAACCTCTTTTTGTTTTTTCAAAATGCAATCTTTGCCTTCTATGGTCTCTGGTCAATAATGAGCCACTTGGTGCCTTCCAGTGTGTAGGTCGTTTTCGGCAAGTCTTCTTCGAATCGTATTTTGGCTGATTCTAAAGTTATAACGATCCAAAATATCATTTTGTAGAGAAGTACTGGTAACAAACCTTTGTCTCAGTGTACCAAGTGTCAAAAACCGGTCTTGATTAGGAGTTGTAACCTTTCTACGGCCTTGAGTGGGTCTTCTCGAGTTACTTCCAGTAACAGAAAAACGTGTTAACACTCTTGAAATGGTTGACTGGATGACGTAAAACGTTCAGCGAGTTCTACTTGAGTGTATCCTTCTTCGCGAAGACTAAAGATTCTAAAACAGTCACTTTCTGACAAATTTCGATTTTCTTGCCGCTGGTGGTTCATTTCAAAGAAAAAACAATTAATAAACTTGAAAAACCCCTTTAAACGTTCAGCACAACGTAATCCAACCCAACTAAATTCGAAATAAAATGCAGCACAATTAGTATGTTTTTAATTTTTTTGCAAAAAGTGGTAAAAATATCAGCGTTTTTTACCGTTCTTTCGACAAATCTTACAATATACCGGGGGTAACAATAATATATTAGCACAAAAAACGAAACATTAAAATTATTTGATTTACCAGGGTTTTTAAAATTATGCTTTAATTTTGGAGCGCAGTGTATTATAAAGAACTCATTTTCGGAATTTGTGATTTATTTTCATTATTACAACTTTTAAAATTTAATAAAGTAGTTTATAGTGAATGAAACGTATCGATCAAGGTTATGAACAGCCTAAATCCTTAATAAAATGTCGCTCGTAAGTTTAATAAAAACGCTACAGAAATTTTATTTATCAAATCTGATTTATCGTTATACTGAGGTCGGTTATTATAATTTCGAATGAAAAACCGTGTTTCGGAAGCGATTCAAATAAAAAATGAAGGAAAATAAAAAACATCGTGGGCCAAGAAATTCCAAATGTGTTTTTTCTAATAAATCTCTGGGCGATGAAAACTTTATATACTTCGTAAAACACTTCCGTGCAAAATAATGGTTGATATATTAGAGCAGGCTAACGCGTATGCTGTAATATAAATTACGATTTGAACTTCTCTATTTAACAATACGCGTTAAATACGAGCAAATATTATGATTATATACTTCATTTTTAAAGTAGATATTTATCTTTAGATAACGTCTGTTAGTATTAATAAGAAAAAAAATTAATCTAAGAAATACAGTATTTGCATACGTTATTTTTACTATTGGTTTGTTATTGTTAGACTTATGGTGTTTTGAGTATTTGTGTATTCACAGGTTCATAAAAACCGACAAACTTTTTTATGTTTATTTAAATATTTTTTATTCCTAACAACATTTTTATTCCAATTTGTTTTTTTTTTGATCCCATAAAGAAAACGATCCCAGATTAATTCACATATTTAGATTTACTTCAGATTTCCAAATAAGGTCGGATATTTGTATATTACATTTTTTTGTCAGTACCCAGGTCTCACATTCGTAGGTTACTACGGGTCTGTTCTTGTTTAATTTTTGTGTCTAATAATTTCTATGTTATCAATCTTTTTATTAGCGTCGTATGTACGATCCCCACTGGCAATATGTGCATTAATTTTGCTGCTTACGAAATTCTTTTGATTGATTTCTGTGCCTCAAATATAAGGGCACCCACACGTTTGATGGTATAGTTGCATATTGCACTATTGATTCAAGTGCCGACATAGGATCAGATCACAACCCAGTAGTGACCAAAATTAGGCTCAAAATGAAAATAATAAAACGAACAACAACAAATGCAAAGATCTATACAAGTAATTTAAGGAACCCACACATAAGGCAACACCTGGCAGATCTTCTTCCTATGCCGTCTCCATTAACGGAAGTTGGCGACCACATTTTTAAAAGTTTCTCTGTCCCTTGAATCGTGGAATAATTCATCTACAGTCATGTTAGTCCAGTCTCTAATATTTCGCAGCCATGACTTCCTCTTTCTACCTATTCCCTTTTCGCCATCTACTCTACCCTGCATGATGACCTGCAGAAGACTATATTTATTATTCCTCAGTATGTGTCCAAGGTATGCAGTCTTGCGTACTTTTATTGCAGATGGAATCAAGAAATAAAAAATGGTTATTAATAAAGACAGAAATAGATAAAAGTCAAAAAGAAATTCTAAAACCAGATATAAAAAGAAGCAATGAATGACTGAAGAAATTTTAGATTTAATGGAAGAAAGACGTCAACATAAAAACAAAAATAATCAGATGTACAAAAAAGTTAATAAACAAAATCTCAAAGTGAAGGAATAATAATTAATAAAAGATCTATTAACAACATAAGATATTCAGATAACACCTTGATTATAGCAAGCTCTGCTGAACAACTCTAATTACTGCTAAACAAAACAAACAGTTTCTGTGAAAAATATGGACTAAAAATGAATATAAAAAAGACCAAGTACATGATAATAACAGAGAAAACAAATATACCAACAAACATACATTTGGGAAATGTACCGATAGAAAGGGTTGATAAATACAAATACCTAGGAACCTGGATTTCAGACAATAATGATCAAACAACCGAAATAAGAGCCAGGACAGAAATGGCAAGAAATGCGTTTGTAAAAATGAAAACAATTCTCTGCAACAAAGACCTTAGATTAGAACTGAGACTAAGAGCACTGAGATGCTACGTGTTTTCGATACCGCAATATGGACTTGAAATCTGGACATTAAAGCAAGAACACATAAATAAGTTACAGTCCTTTGAAATGTGGTGTTACAGGAGGATGCTTAGAAAAGCATGGACACAGAAGAAAACTAACACGGAAGTATTGCGAGAAATGGGCAAAGAATGCGAAATAATAAACACAATAAAAATAAGAAAGTTACAATATCTGGGACACGTAATGAGAGGACACCGGTATGAACTGCTAAGGCTAATAATACAGGGAAATAAGAGGATGAAGGAGTATATGTAGAAGGAGTGTGTCCTGGTTAAAGAATTTAAGGGACCGGTTTAAATGCAGTTCTATAGAACTCTTCAGAGCAGCAGTAGATAGAGTAAAGATAGTGATGATGATATCCAACCTCCGATCGGGAGACGGCACTTAAAGAAGAAGAAGCAGTATTGATTTCATTGTAAGGTGTGCTTTTAACTGTCATGTATTTGGTTTTATTTTTATTTGTTTTGTTTTAAATACCAAATTTTGCACAGATTATTAAAAGAAATCGATATTGGCCTGATCGCAATACAAGAAATACATACAGAAAACGAAGTCCAATTGAGTTCAAGAGTAAAATCCTAGACTATGATCTACTTTCGCTACCTAGGATAGAGCCTACGGTGTAGCAATCTATGTAAGCATAAACAGAAAATGCAGTCTTAATTTCCACTTCCACCAAGAACAACGTCCACGAGGTAACTGTAAAAATCGGAGATATCTCAAAAGCTAATATTTATAAGCCTCTTGCTCTTACCTGGCCTGCACATGTTCTAAATGCTTACTAACTCCGGCCATATACATAGGGAATTTTAGCGGTCACCATTTTTGAAACCATTTGAAAGTATTCCGATAATGACACAAATTTTTCGTTCCTTTTTGATTAGTCAGAAAAATGTCATCATGGTATCCACCTCCTTTTCAACGCCAGGAAAAGAGGCGTTTTCAGATCTGCAGTTTGAAAGAGGGAGTACAATCCTGATCTTTGATTTCTTACCACTAATGATGAAATCCAACCTCTATCAGCATCAAGAAAGGCACGTCCGATTTCTCCTATAACCAGCAACGTCTCATTCTGACCAAAATTAGCATTCCAATTATAAGATTGTTTTCACATCTTAAATTAAATTTCAGGAAACCTAACTGCTCTGCTTTCTCTAGTAATCTCACAAAAAAGAATAAACTACGAGAGATTGACGACAGCATTAATAAAATCAGCAAAAGCAACAATTTGTAGATAGTACCGCAAAGAGTATATTCCTGGATAGTCTGAGAAAAGCAAAACACTATATGAGAAATTCTGTAAAGACAAAAAGCAGGAAATTGCAGACGAATTGCCACAGCATTGATACCGCTAGGTGCGATGAATGGACTAAGACAGTTTAAAATCTAGATTTTAAAAATTCTAAAAGACAAGCCTGGTCACTGCTTGGAAAACGAGTTCAGTAAACCACTCGACTGTCCAACCAATCTGATAATACCAAACCAAGTGGCGTCTAACATAATATCTACCTCAAGAGCACCCCAAAACCGCTTTCGCATAATTAAAGTTAAAAAATATCCAGTATTTCAAATCATACAGCTGTGGAAGAAATCACGGAAGCTGTAAACGAAACGAAAATGGGCAAAGCAACTAGCTTTGATTGCATTCATGCTGAGTTTTTAAAGCACAGTGGCACATGTACTAGGCAATGGCTTGCAAAGTTCTTCTTCGACTCAAAGTTGAAGGACTAAATACGGAATTCACGGAATACTTATACAGGAAAAGAATATCAGAGAAGATCGCTGGGAATGAAATATTAGAAAACAATAACATCGATGAAAGCTGGAAAAAACTCAAAAATAACATAATTAATGCAGCAACAGTTGGAGAAAGGAAAGTGACAAACACTAACATATCAAAAAAGAAAACACCATGTTTTAGAGAGAAAGTGAAGACAAAATGTGAAGAAAAGAAGAAACCCTTTTTACAATACAGAACACAACAAACACAACAGGCATACAACAACTATAAACGAATCAGAAATTAAACGAATATTTTAGTTAGACTAATAAAAAAGGAACACTGGCAGAGTTTCTCAAAACAGATGGAACACGACTTCTACGGAACACAAAAAGAAATATGGAGAATGATCACAGGACAAAGAAAAGAGATGAACGAACTAATGAAAACGAAACATATTCAGAAGGAAACATGGGTAGACGACGTTCGATCCCTATTTGCTAAAGGTGACGATAATGAACCACCAACACCAGAGGTAACGACAAACGAAAAATAAATATTGAGGAGGAAGAGGTAAAGGAAGCATTAAGAAAATTAAAAAATAAAAAATCGCCAGAAGAGGACAGAATACAGAACGAACTCCTAAAGTACGGAGAACCAGATCTGACCAAATAACTATTACAACTAATCCAAAAAATAATAGAACAAAACAGAATTCCTCAAGGATGGAGATCAACCATCCTAATACCTCTCTTCAAAAAGGGAAACAAATCGGACCCGGAAAATTACAGAGGGATTAATCTATTAAACATAACACTAAAATTAACAACCAAAGTGATAACAAATAAGCTGAATGAAATTATAACACTATCAGAAGAAGAACAAGGTTTCAGCAAGGTGGAGAACATCAAGGACTGGGTAAGAAATAGAAGAGTAGAATGTAACGATCATATAAACCGAATGAGAACAAATAGAGTAGTAAAGACGGCAAGAGACGGTTCCCCAATAGGAAGACGCTCAGTAGGAAGACCACGAAAACGATGGAACGACAACTTACTGGAGGCACATTGAAAAACAGACAGATTCATGTCTATATAAAAAGAAGAAGAAGTTCTCCATCTGCAACTTCAACGTCTTTTTTATGGGGCTGATATATTTGTTCGGTATACCCAGGTTTCGAGTATCTTCCACCATTTTGTCCTTTTCACACTAACAAAAGCTTGTTTTAAATCTATATACATATTATATAGTTCTATGCCGTATACAAAGTATTTTTCTTGAATCGTTCTTAGTATGAATATACCGCCTATAGTGGCTCTATTTGGCCTGAATCCATTTTAATTCCATTTTAATATCACCTATTATATTCTAAGGGTATTTTAACAATATATTTTAACAATATCAGAAAGAACTTTGTATACTTAAATTAGCAATGTAATTGGCCTATTTTTTAGATTTTATTAGATTTTTTACCCTCCCTCCCCCATGTAACGCACTGGAACGTTTTTCTTCCCTTATTAAATTCTGGTGTTTCTTTGAAGTTGATTGATTCTACCTTGCCTCTCTAGCATTCAGCATTTCTTGGTCTCTTGGCTTTTCTGACAGTTTTCTCTGCAGCTTCCATTATTACTGTTTTTGTCTGAATTTCTCTTCTGCACCATCTTTCTCTATTTTTCTTGCAATTTTGCTCCCATAAGATAATGATCTAAGTCATAAAAATTGAATTTTGTCGAGGATTAAAGCTTAAACATATGACTACTGAATGCGTTACTTAAGTGTAGGGTTTAATAATACTGATATTTTTATATTTGTTAATCTTTGAAATCGACAATTTTTCTCAATAAAATTGTAAACATCTCCGATTCCTTTAACGCTCGCATTTCACACATGATTGACAAAAACAGATGTTTGCAGTTATTTACGATTAGTTCAAAATTACCTAATGCAACCGAAGTGGTGGCTGACCTGCAAATTAATGTTGTCCATACTTTGTCGAGAATGTCAATTCTCTTCATTTGTATTCAGTATAATGCATGTTTATCGATTACAAAACAAGCAATAACTACATTTTTTGTTCGGGTTTAATCAAACAGGTCCGTCTCTTTATCATAAAAACTGTCGAGAAATTCTCACATACAAAAAAACTGCAAATAGAAGAGACCATGTTTGTAAGATGCCTTTTAAAAATTATGTGAACTGAATTCTATGAACAATATGACCGGATGCTAACATCAAATCTATGCTGAGTAATTGTTAAGATAGAATAAAACAATACTTTAGTTAGAAATGTCTATGAATTCGAACATTTATAAAAAAAATGCTGTAATTTACACAGAAATAAAGAATCTTGTGATCTCTTCTGTACTTCGCGGAAGACGGATGGACGGGGGACTTCTCAATCCCGACATAGCGCGTCTCACTGTTTGATAAAGAAATTTCCTACAGATATGTAGGGTAGGTGCATAAGGTCGTACCAAATAAGCACCTGCAGACCAACTAAGGATATTACATGGGGCAACAGTTATGTCATTAGTGACTCAAGGCTGGAGGAAAATAATCCTCATAGGTTTGATCACATATTTATTGGCGGTAATCAAATATGGATCAAAAGGTTATAAAACAGCGGTGTAGAAAGCAAGGAGAAACTACTACACTCCCCAAGAATATCTATACTATCTCCAAAAAATAATGACTATGCCAAGTAAAATTACACATTTGACCCCCTGTTTGCGGCACAACTTAAATGGTCATGGGGTGCTAAGAATTTTCGCGAAGTGATCTACGACCCACTCGAAAGTGAAAAGGCTTAAAAATAAACCAATTATTCAGAGCGACACCTGGAATATTAGAAGCATGTTCGAGGCAGGAAAAATCCACAACACCATCCAAGAAATAAACAGGTTAAATATTGATATCCTCGGAATAAGCTAGATGAGATATAACATTTTTCATATAAAAATGCGTGCACGTCATTTAAGATTTACGACGTCAGAAGCCCACAGCGTTGCGAAAACATCAGAATAATTAGTGAGTGAGGAATTTTAAAAATGTCAACTATTTGTCAAACTATTATATTAACAGTAAATACACTTAGTTTTAAGAATACTGCAACACACTAAAATACATAAAAAAACATTTTAATACAAAATTATACATTCTAAATTTTAAACTTATCACTTTTAGAGCATTAATATTAAAAACGTCCCGCCATTATTTCCTGTTTAAAATAATCTATCTTATATGAAAGCCTCTAAGCTTTCTACAGACTATTTAGTTGTTTTGGCATAGCACAATCATAATACACAACAATAATTAGTTTTTAACGCTATTAATCTAAATTTAATATGTATTTATAAATACAATTTATTAATATATAATATATTATGATCAAATTGTGTAAGAAATCAAATCATAAACAAAATTCTTACTCTAAAAAAGCGGCAACACTTTAAACAATTTTACCACACGCTGAACTGTCAAAAAATTTGAAGTATTTTCGTACCAGTTACGTACAATTGTCTAATATATTTAATTAAAATTATTATTTTGTGAAATGTTAGACTCAAAGAGTTATTTCATAAAATTTATATTATTAATAATAACAAATGTTTTTGGTTATTTAATCAATATAATTCTAAAATTCCCAATATAATGATGATTACATTTTTCTGATTATTATACCATGTTGACGCCTATGAAAGATCGAGCAGTTCCGTATGGGTTTCGTATTATTAGCTGTGTTAGGAAAATTTGAATTCTAACGTTGACTTTCTGGAAATTTTAAATATAAGTGACGTCACTTTATATAAATTGTGACGTGCATGCATTTTTATATGAAAAATACTATAGTTTGATTAAGGAAAAATGAACATTGACAAGAAGATAACTGATTACCCAGGTAATAACTAAAAATAGCAGTGGAATGTTATCGGAATCAAAATTAACGAAGCTATAGAAAAAAGTATAACAAATGTTCTATTGGAACTAAATGCATTTATTAGAACGGAGTTGGGGGACATTGAGGCCAAAAAAATCTCCTCCTCCCCCTCAGTCCTAATCCCTTTTGGGATGTGGTGACACCATCAGCCCTTTACAGGTTTTTCACTGTTTCTCTCCATCCTTCTCTGTCCTGGGCTAGTTGTTCAGCTTCATGTAACCCTTGGTTAATCAGTATTTTTGTTTGATCTATCCAACGGCTTGGAGATCTTCCCTTAGGCCTCTTTCCTTCAATTCTACCCTTGCTATCAATTTTTCCGCCGTACCTGTTCTTCTAGCAATGAGTCCAAAATACTGCAAATATCTCTGTTGTATTTGTTTAAGCAATCTATTCTTTACTTTAAGTTGTTCTAATATCGATACGTTAGTGAGATGATCAATCCAGGATATTCCCTTAAGGTCCACGTTTCGGATGCATATGTCGCTATGGGAAAAATTAGCGCCCTTACCAGCCTTAGTTTTGTGTGTACTGTTATGCTAGAATTTTTCCAAATTGCTACCAGTTTCATCATAGCTGTTCTAGCAATAGTCAACCTTCTACGTATCTCTCTGTCACACCCTCCGTCATTTGTTATTAGGGACCCCAGGTATATGAAACTATTTACTACTTCAAAGCCCCCAATTTCTTTAATGTGCTAAAAATTATTCCGAGCTCTGTCTACTATAATGATCTTTGTCTTACTCCTATTTAGCTGTAGTCCATATGTTTTGCTTTTTTCCTCCAGACGTCTCATTATGTCTTCCATTTCTTCTGGATTTGCCGCGATTATTAAAGTTTCATCTCAAGTTATTGATTTTTTTACCTTCTACTGATATTCTGCCCAAAATAATCTAAACAGAGTTAAACAAGGTTGCATGCTCTCGCCAAACTAAGTGAATATTTTTGAAAAGTTTAGATATCTAGAATGCTGGATATATTATGAGAGCTTAGGCTCAGAACATTAAGTCAAATGTAGAATAGAACAGGATAAAAACATAAAAACCTATTTCTAAAAATTAGATTGTTTTTCAGCACCCGAGACCTTGATCTATGTAATTCTACCATATTGCATGATAAAATGATATATACACAGTATCGTACTATATGGCATCGAACCCTGAACGATGACAATTAGCTCATTACGAAGCCAACGCCTGGAAAACTTTGACATGTGGATATTTTAAAAATTCCATGGACATACCATGTTAGAAATGAAGAAATTTGAAAACGTATAAATAGAGATCGTGAACTTGTAGATATTGTTAAATAACAGAAAACATCTTATGTTGGACATACACTTGAGTGCAAAATGCCTGCCCAAAAAATACAAGAACCGCCTTCATGAGACAATTTCTCGTATACAAAATTGAGCAAATCGCCCTTCTGGCCTTCCATAGACTCGACGTCTCTTGTTGCTGCCATGTAGGCAGATCCTACTTTCATCGGAGAATAATACCTGACTCCATTGATGTCCAGATGTTCGCGAGCAAATTCTAATCGCCCTTGCTTCTGGGCTGCAGTTAGCTTGGGACCCGTAGCTGTCCTTTTTGGTGTCAGGTTGGCTGCCTTTAGTCTCCTTCTGACTGTCCAAATATTGGTCACCACCCTCGGACCTCTCTAAGCTCTTCTTTGAGTTTAGCACCACTTAAATGTCGATTTCTCAGAGATTTCGATACAAGAAATCGATCATCTCTCTCCGTTGTTATTCATTTACGGCCTTCTCCTTGTTGATTATAATCAACAGTATCTTGGTAAGGACGATACACTCGGGACACAGCAGATTGGCTTAAATTTAGTCTATTTGCCACGGCCCTCTGGCTCAAGCCTTCCTTCAATAATGCTGCTGCTTGAGTTGCGTTGACGGACGTGGTATCCATTTGTAATGCAGTTGCGAACTTAAGTGACTGATGTATTAGTAGCTTGCTATGAAAAATAATATGTACGATGTTAACCAACGCGTTAAGTCGGTGCGTGTCGATTTCAATGAGTCAAATTCTGACCCCCTCTCTACGTGTTGCATTATTAATTTGTAATGTGTCTAAAATTTTTTAAAACTCAATAATAAGGTTAATGATTGTACACTAAATATTTTTAAATTTACACTTTTTAGATTGAAACAGGAGACGTACTTTGACAAAATAATTTTGAGTCAATTATTTTGCACTCAAGTGTATATTAAGATACAGAAGATATAACTTTCTTCAAATCATAATGGAAGCACAATGGAAGGTAAATGTGGTCCTGACAGACGAAAAATCACATGGCGGCGTAACATCAAGGATATGGATACGAGTAGACCTCTAAAGTCTAAACCTTATAAAGAGAAGCGCAAAATAAAAATGAATTTGCAGAAATCATCGCCAACTTCCATTAAAGACGACACCTAAAGAAGACGAAGGAGGATTTTCGGGTTTTTAACACCAGTAGCAGATAATAGTAGAGTAATCGATAGATACCGTCTATATCTTTACCATTATTCATTATCTCTTTATTTGTATTTCCAGATCTCTGTAATTGGCGATCTATTCGTTTTAGTTAACACGCATATTATTCTTGTTAGGTATCATCACATTAATTAGTGTTGTGTTGTATCTGTAGCTGAAAATAAGTTCGTAAATTAGCAATCTGTATTTCTAATTGCTCGTCTATATCTACAAGTCCTCTTTTCCCTGAATGTTCGTAATGTCGTTTTTTATACTGCACTACGAGAAAGAATGGTATTATTATATAATTATTATTAATAAAACTTTTTTGTTATATATAAATACAATAAGAACTAATGAGAGAAACAATATTTTAATTTATATAATTTTCAATTAAGGTATCAGAGTAAATGTCATATTGCTCATTTTAATATAATATATATGCGAAGGCGTAACATCATTGTTGATTAGGATTTTTAAATTTGGAGTAAACAGTTACTTTATATTCTATTTTATTTAGTACTTACCCTTCTATTACAATCGTTTTAAGCATTAGGTTTATAATATACCTTCTAATTTATTTTCTTTTTATTTCAGGTAAGTGTTTTCATATGTAGTGATGGCAAATATGCAGGTTTGTATAATAATTAATAATCAAAAAGTATGGTCCAGATACAATTTTAATAAATTCAGATAAACTTCTGTTGTGGATAAGGCATCAGTAATAGAAAGAACTTTGGTAAATTGGTTCAGAACCCAACCTTCGTAGTCTTAGACATTAAATTTTTTTCTAGTATAATTATTAAAGAGATTTCTTTATTTATTTTTAAAGCAATTTTAGCTGGAAACGGCAAATTGTTACAGATATTTTTACTTAAACACCCTGTATATTATATAACCTCCTACTTATGTCTAAAATTAGTGAACTGGGTCCGCCGGATATAAAAAATAATTTATCTGAACAGCCGACAGATCGAACAAATGGTTATAAATTTCAACAATTTATATGTCGATCTAGATAATTTTGTGCTATAAAAAACTCGTTCGTTCGGCAAATTACACAATTGTTATTTGTGGAAAATAATTAATTATTATAGAAAGGACGGTTTTGACGTTAATTTTTTTATAAATATTGTTAGTCGTTCGAAAACAAAGACATTTAATAGACTTTCTCTCTATCTAATGACTTAACTGTGGCGTTTATGTGGCGATAATTTCTGCAATATTTATTTCATTACTGCTCTTTTTAATTCCCTAATTAATACGTAAGCCAATTAATTCCAGTTAATCTGAAAGAATACCAAAAAGTATATAACATCTATATTTTAATGTTTGTAAATTTCTTTGCGAAAAACATAATCTGAAGGATTTGACTTACAAGATAAATGCCAAATCCACATCAGTCTCTACATTTCATCAACTGCTCCTCTAAAAAGTAGCTTTTTATCAATTAATACGACCTCAAAATAGTCACAGGTGACACAAAAGCAAAGTTAGGAATTAAAAAAGAATACACCGGAATTTTTGGCAGGCATAGCCTACATAGAGACACGAATGACAGCGGCCAATATCTTATTGACTTTGTAGCTACTAAAAACACAGCCATTAGTTCTACTATATTTCTCCATAAAACATACACAAATGCACCTGGATATTCTCTAGAGAAACGATGTGAACTAAATAGACCACGTCTTGACAGAAAAGCGATCAGCAACAAGCATTTTGGACGTAAAAACTAGACGAGGTGCATGCTGCTGCTCAGACCACTTACTATTCCAGATATAATCCAGATGTAGCATCAGCCGGAAGGCAAAGGAGAATCAACCAACACAAGGAATTTTATATCTGGGAAAACTGGAATGATCTGAAACTCAAACGGAATTTGAAGAAGAAATAAAAAAGAAGCTGACTAAATATGAAAGAAATGAAGAGAGAGCGCTAGAAGTCCCGTGGGTCTAATAAGTAGAACCACACTAGCTGCAGCAATGGTAGAACAATAGTGGAATTCGAATTAAAATGAAATGTAATCTTTAACTTTCACTTTAACATTTTTTCTCTGCTTAAAGAGCGAAGTTCGCCTCGGTTAGTTCGGTCTCTGCTTAGTCCGTCCAGCTCTCTGAGCATGAGTCATGCACTGGGCGAGTGCCAGCCAGACGCAAGCAGACAGCAAGTCTCAACTTGTTGACAGTATTTTATTCTTTGACAATAACTGTTTCGCGTTGTGCATTAAACTGTTTTTAAAATGAGTGAAACGCGTAAACGTAAGTACAAGTCAATTGGAACGAAGACTACAAGCTCTGAAAATATTGGACAAAAGATTTGCAGGGATTTAAACGTGGGCAACCAGAAGAGGTATTCTCGACTAGTGAGTGATCTTTTTCTGTCGATGGAAAACGAGACACGGATTCCATTGTATTGGAGTTTGTGATGAGAAGCTATTAGCAGACCCAACAGCGGCCAAACTTCTGCCCAGAAAAACCTCTGCCGCCCCGCACGGAACATCTGCTGTAGGGTTTAAAGTCAGTAAAGAGAGGATAACGGTCGCCTTGTGTTTAAATGTCTCAGTGACCCAGAAGATACCCCTATTTGCCATTGGCACAGCAGCAAAATCCGAGAGCGTTTGAGAACATAAACATGGAAACTCTCCAGTGTATTATTGGTCGCAAAAATCAGTATGGTTTGTATGCGAATTTGTTCCAAAAGTGAAAAAACATTTGACAAAATCAAAACTGTCCATCAACGCACTTCTACTTCTTGACAACGCGACTACTTACCAGGACAGTCTTTAGTGTGACGATGAAAAAGAAATTAAACTGCTGTTCCTGCCAACCAATGTAACCAGTCTTCAACAGCCAATGAAACAAGGGTCCATTAAGTGCTTCAAAAGAAAATATAGAACTTAGACCTCTTTAAAGTGCTAAAGTCAGTTAATATGAAGGACCGTCGACATTTGTAAAGTCTTGGAAAAAACTTTGGTCAACTATAGAAGATGAGATTGACCTGCAAACACAACAGTTTATCAACTACTGAACTGAGGTTCCATTGTTGAAGAAGGTATTTTGGAGTGGAATAACTTTGAAGAAGAGCTACACAACGAGGTTTTAAACGACGACGACGAAATCGTCGAGTGTGTTATTCGTCAAGAAAATGAAAAGGATAACGACGCAGATGCTGCTGAGAGTGAAGAGGAAGATAAAGAAAATAAAATGAGCTACGCTGAAGTCAAAGCAGCTTTGCAACTGCCAGCTAGCTATATCGAACAGCAAAAAGAAGTGACTGTCATTGATGTAATGATTATTAAAAAGTGGCGTGGCTTTTTTTAGGATAGAAACAGTCTTCCAAAAAACCTATTGAATGCAAGAGTGTAGGAGAAGGGACCTATCAAGCAATAATTGTACATGTTAATTTCATTACTATTTACCACCTATTGATTAGTCCCAAATGTAGCTAACGTCATGTTTATTTTTATTTATCCAGCTGTTGATAGTGAGGTTTAAAGTCCACAAATAATTTTTTTTTAAAATAAATTATTATTTTGAAGCATGGGCATAACTAAGCAATTTTCTAAACCAAATGGCAAAAATGAAACACATGAAAAGTGAAAAAAAAATGACTTATTCACTTTTTGTACCAAGCCACAGATATATGAGTGTCATGTTCGGACACGACCAAGTAAAGTAATTCGCAGTATACTAATTGACTATACAGAAGATTCGTTAGAAAATACTAACTCGATTGAACAGTTCACATCTCTAGCTTACCGAATTATCCATGAGAGAAAATTAGTTTTTGCTTTAATTACACCTGGCCTAGCGACGATCGACGATGTCGACGGCGGCGGCGTCGGGATACATTTTCAGTTCCCACAGATTTTGGAACCAGGCTTAGCGTATAATTGATTAGAAAGGTGTTTTAAATAAATATTTAATCTATTTGGAGGTGATAAATATATTACGGTGGTAATTAGAAAGCAATATTAAAACTAAAATCAAGTTTATAAATACCAAAAAATAAAAAAAAACTATGGCTTTTAGTTAAAACTGTATGGTTTTTCTCAGATCCTTCTTTCTGTGCCCTATTTGTTTCTAATACGTGTACTAGATAGAGACAAAAAAATTGGAATCAATTGTACACTTTTTTAACAACTTAAATTTGTTCGCATTTAAAATCTGTATCATTGTGAAAAAATTTATTTGTATATAATTTTTAAACCTGTCTTCTAATTTTTTCTTTTATCCTCTAGTGTTATTTCTTTTTCTTTCAAGATTTGTGACTCCGTGTCAAAAATTACGTCCGTGGAGGTATAAAGTGATTTTTTTTTAAATGAGATAATGGAAGAATTTCAACTATTAAAGGAACAGAAGAAAAATATTCTGTACTTTCTATATGATGTTAAATGGCACAAAAAAATTCAAACTCCAATACGGATGGTCAAACACACAAACTTACATATTTTTAGTACCAGACATGCCATTTGGATTGAGATCTTCAAAAAATTAGTATGCTCCCAAGTGGAATATGCATACATCTACAAATGCTCAAGAGCAAGTTAAAACATCACCATAAAACCTTTTGATGTTAAAAATAAAGAAAAAATTATATAAAAACAAAAAGAGAAATCAAACGATTTCTACTTAGCGAAACCGAATTCAAATCTTAACCACTGTGTTTCCTAAAATTTGCGAAACAAACAGCTGGATAAATTACTCGGCAAGGGAATCTAAAATTGCATTCCACAAGTCGTTCATCCTGGTCAAAATTCGTAGTGAATTCAGTTTCTGGTACTTCAAACGAAGTAAATAACAAAACAGAATGACGGTATTAGATTTTTGTTTTGATACAGTGCAGCAACAACCGCTGATACGTATTTCGACCTTCTTAGGTCTCTTCAGAACGGTATAGTCACTGCTCTGAACCAAAACAAAAATCTCTCCCGTAAAAAATTATATGTATAAAAACGAAAAGGTCCCCAAAACCAGATGACTTTTGCGCATAGATCCCACCAAATAAAAAAAGAGACCTGTTTGATAGGAACAATTACGGAGGTATACAGGTGAGGCAACAAAGCAGTAGAATAGAATAGAATAGAAATATGCTTTATTGTCACTGAAAATTGTACAATTTTTTGGACAAAGCTTACAAAAAGTCAAAAAAATAACAATAACAATTAAAATTTAGTAACATCACATAAATGTGGATATACAAAAGAATTTTGAAAATACCTTGGACAGACAAAGTAACAAATAGTGTAGTTCTTCGAAGAATGAACAAAGAACGGGAGCTGTTGATCACCATCAAGAGAAGAAAGTTGGAATATCTTGGTCATGCGATGCGAGGGAAAAAGTACCGATTGCTCCAGTTAATTATCCAAGGAAAGATTCAGGGCAAACGAAGCGTGGGAAGACGACGTATATCTTGGCTGCGCGATTTAAGAGACTGGTTCCAGTGCACATCTAACCAATTATTTAGAGCAACAGCTTCAAAGATATGAATAGCAATGATGATTGCCAAACTCCGTAGCGGAGAGGGCACTTGAAGAAGAAGAAGACATAAATCGTCAAAATCACAAAATAAAACATAGTAAAATATATAATCCATTGCCAAATTTAACTAAATTGCAAATTGTATATTAAAACCTTTCAAACTAGTTTACGAATAAGTTTAAGTTGCTGCATGTGATACCCAAATAGATATTATAAATACTTTGGTTGAAAGGCTGTTGTCAATTTACTTAACTTAAGGAAAGAAGTTGCAGATATAAGTTGCCAAGAGGGATGGTTGTATAATTTTTTTGCCGAATATAATATAGATTTCTTTACTAAGTAGACGGGATCGGTAAGTAAACATCCAAGCTTAAATTTCTGGTGTAGTAGTCATGATTAGGTCTTGCTGGAAAAACATGTAGGTGTTTACGAATAAGCAAATAGTTTTAAGAATATACAAAGAGGGAAGAGTTAAAATTAATTTTTAAAGTAGCTTTTGCAATGTGTTATTCTACTTAGGCCAAAAAGATACCGTATTGTTCTTTTTTGTAATTTAAAAATAACTTCAGATTGGGCAGCTGTACTAGAACCGCAAAAAGGAAGGCCATATCGAAGATGAGACTCGAACAAAGAAAAATATGTTATTTTGGAAGATGCTAAATTGATTTCCTTCGGAACAGATCTTATTTCATAGCAGGCTGAGGCTAGTTTCTTACTTAACAAATCGATATGAAGGTTTATGAAATATTTAAGGTTGCTGTCTATAAAAATACCAAGAAATTTTACAAAATCAACGATAGTGATCTGGCTGTTGTTAAGAAGCAAGGGTTGAAAAGCTCCTTTTTATGATAATACTACTGTCTTATACACGTTAACATTTTTGTTTAGTGCTTGATAGACCATGTAGTACAGAAAACGTAGCATCGCTGGTACATTTTTTAAATAAAAAACTAAACTGACTTTGTGATAAAATGTTGTTTTCAACGAGAAAGGACTTAAGTCGGGCTTTTATAAAGGCTCTCAATAATTTTGGATAGGACCGGTAGTAAGGCAATAGGTCTATAGTTGTAGACATTAGATTTTTCACCACCCTTTTAAAGAGGAATAATAATGACTGTCTTTAGTCACTCTGGAAATACACCTTTTTCAAAGGACTCGTTAATTAGTGAGACCAGGACTTCCAACACATTTTTTGGGAGATTTAAGAAAATTTTTATGGATAGTCCATCAGTACTACAGGAAAATTTGATTTTGATACTACTTATTGTTTGAGTCAGTTCAGATTTATCAACTGGTCTTGAGACATTTTTTGAATTGTGGAGATAGGAAATAGGATCTTGTTGTGGCCAAATAGTTGATGGTATATTTTTACTCACATTAACGAAGTATTCACTTAGAAAAAAGGTAAAAGAAATAATAAGTTAGACTTACTCACAATCAATTTAATTTAACTAATCGGACGACCGGTTTCGCTTTCTATAATATGCAAAGCATCTTCAGGTCACGATACAAAGTTAAAATGCTGAAAATAATAATCCCATATTAGGGTGTTGTCTAATAAAGATAAAAACAAAGATAAAAATATAGGTAGGTGATATAAATTATATAAATTACAGTAATTATGCCAATATTACATGTCTGTGGTTTTATAAATGAATAAAAAGTTTAAGCAGACAAGGTACGACCCACAAATTGGTAACATAGTCTATTAAACTGTAATGAATTAATAAATAAACCAATAAATAAACATTACTTACATGCCGGTACTCTATTAGTTGATGGTTGAAAGAACATGGTTCAAACTATCTTGGATTGTTTGTAAGTACATGCTACCGGCATGTAAGTAATGTTTATTTATTGGTTTATTTATTAATTCATTACAGTTTAATAGACTATGTTACCAATTTGTGGGTCGTACCTTGTCTGCTTAAACTTTTTATTCATTTATAAAACCACAGACATGTATTATTGGCATAATTACTGTAATTTATATAATTTATATCACCTACCTATGTTTTTATCTTTGTTTTTATCTTTATTAGACAACACCCTAATATGGGATTATTATTTTCAGCATTTTAACTTTGTATCGTGACCTGAAGATGCTTTGCATATTATAGAAAGCGAAACCGGTCGTCCGATTAGTTAAATTAAATTGATTGTGAGTAAGTCTAACTTATTATTTCTTTTACCTTTTGAAATGGACTCACACAAGCAACACATTCATGATTATTCACTTAGATTTTCAGGGTTTGGAAAAGAAAATGTTTGAGCTGTGTTAGTTTTATTTCGAAGATCGTTTATTATGGACCAAGTTTCTTTTACAACATTTTTAGAGTTTCCCAGGCGATTCTGATAGTACATTTTTTTAGTTCTTTTGATAAGTTTAAGATAGGTTCCTCTATAGTTGGAGATATATTTGACAAAGTCGTTGCTGGTAAATTTCTTGATGTACAGTAGTGAAAGAATATTCTTGGCTAATATGCGGATATCTTTGGTAGTCCACGGCTTGTGATGTTTTGTCTTAATTGTAATTAAAGGAAATGTCTTATTAAAAATACAGACAAGCCTAGCTAAAAATTCCCTGAAATTATGGTCCACGTCTAAAGAGGGAAAATGCCACTCAGAAGTCAAGCACAAATTTTAGAATTTACGAAAGTTCTGAGCGGAAAAATCCTACCCAAACGTTGGGGTTTTGAGGATTGTTTGTTAAGAGTGTTAAACTTGGTATATACTGCTTCATGATCAGATAGTCCTGCATTAATAATTGTAGAGCGTACATCAAGGGGCGAGAAATCTGATTCATGTCATTAGAAAAAAATTACAAGGAATTAATACTACATAAATATATCATCTACGAATTAAAACGTTGGCATGTATAAAGGGCTCCGAAATTAACGCTACCAAGTATTTTTTGCCGTGACAATCTGCAAAAGAAACTGTAGTTAAATAGGATGTAAATGTCAACACAGCTATTTGAAAATACAATATATCAGTGAGCCAAAAAGAGTTATGAGTTTTGACGCATCGTCTTTGCCAATATCTGCCACAGTTGACGACGAAACATTAGGACGAAATAATTCCATTCCACGAACTACAAAGCGTCATTATTATATTATCACCAATTTCGAAAGTCTAGACTGCTTGTAAAATCAGAATTATCCGATCATTACGATCGTTATTAGGAACGTCCCCGGGGCATCTCTACATCGTATTCTCTTAATCGAAAATCGACTTCCCTGAGAAAACTCACCTCACTAATTATCACTTAGCGGTTCAATGTTCAGCGGCGAAACTACATAGGCGAAAAATATTTCTTTGAACGTCCCATTCAACTCGTATGATGTATGAGGCCATTTGGCTGCTAGATGTAGGTACATACCTCATTACTAGCTTTAATTCGATGTGTAATAGAAAAGCACGAATGCCGATTGCTAACAGCGAATGGGAGTTGCTAATCGCACGAGAAGACGACGGTGGTATAATTAGGAAGTCGCTGTAAGAGTTATGAGTAGAGCTGGAATGGAATCGTAGCATGAGAATTCATGCAAAAATAATATTTTTTCTTAATGGGAAGAGTCGTTAGTCATTTTAGGGATTAACTTTTGACGTTTGGGAAATGAATAAACTATGTTGATCTTGTTTTAGTGCCAGTAGAACTATTTAGATTGGATTTGTGTTTGTTAATTACGGTTTATAGGTGTAATATAATTCAAATTAATAAAAAGGAGGGGGTAAAATCATATACATTTAGTTTTATGAACAAGCAGAAAGTCACAACAACATAGTGATTTGCGTTATAGAATTTCGAACGAGAAAAATACTAAAAATGTTTATTTACACAACCAATTGGCTGGCTGAATGACAATTGTCCAAGCTAAAACAAGAAAAAATTGCCCTTAGTAGAAAGCGATCGCTGTGCCTCTTTTCAATTCGTTTTTTTTTTCGTTTTTGCCCATAGTAATTTTAAAATAATATCTAAGTTTTCAATCATTATAGATCAGCGATTGGCTGATCCCTTTCTACGAGCTAAAAAAGGAGACACCCCTTCGTGTGGTACCGCGGAGAGGGAATTTAGAACACTTTTCTTCTGGGCACCGAGAAAGAAGTTGGACCGGAGGAGCTATTATGTTTATGTAAGCGGAGGTAAAAGAACTTGGTGCCGCCTACTGTGGCGTTCTTGGTATGGTCTACGCGAAGGAGAAGTTACCTACCGCCGTCTCCTTTGACTTAATATTTGGTATGTTGACTTTGAGACCACGTTTTTTAAATAGCTTAGATAGTTCTGGTGCTACTCTTAATTGAAGCACTTACGATTCAAAGCCTTCTCTATCTTATTTTGACTCTTTTGGAATTTTGCTAACGTATAGTGAACACTTCTTTGTGATTTGTATAAAAACCACATTCCGGATTCAATTATTATCCGTAAAATGATGAGGTCATTTCCTTAATGGTTCCTATTTCAGTTTTGAACCTTATCTTATTTTATCCTTGTTTTGACCCTATTAGTTGTGACAAACTTAAAGATGCAACAGTTACTCACTACCCGTAATCTTGATTTGTCCCTACGATACCGCATGATAAAGTGTTATGTATATAGTGTCCTATTTATTACACGGCGTGGAAGCTTGGACGTTAACAGTCAACTCGTTAGGACGTTTAGAGAGCTTTGAGATGTGGGTATTTTGTCGTATGCTGAAAATTCCATGGACCGACCGCGTTAGAAATGAAGAAGTTTTAAGGCGTATGAATAGAGAACGTGAAATCACAGAAATTGTCAAGAAGCGCAAAACGTCTTATCTTGGACACATATTTAGGCAGCACAGGTATAACTTCCTTCAGCTTATTATAGAAGGGAAAATAGAAGGCAGACGCGGCCCGGGTAGACGACAAATGACCTGGCTGCGCAACATCAATGATTGGACAGGATTAGACTTTCAAAGTTTAATAAGGAAAGACCAAAATAGGGAAGACTTTGCAGAGGTCATCGCCAACCTTCGCTAAGAAGACGGCACCTAAAGAAGAAGAAGTTGTGACGAGAAGAATGGCTAGGATGATGAGTATTTACTGATAGTAACGCTAAAGTTGTCTTACTGATTGTGACACTGAAGTTGTCTATGAGGCAATTTCATCTCTAATTTTGACTTACTGATGTTATCGCCCAATTTCTGAGCATCCTTTTTCCAATCCAAGTTTAATTACTTCGACAATATTAATGATACAACTGTAAACAACAATGTAATAGAATGTATTGCATCACCCACACAAGACTATGTCGACTAAGAAGAGATTGAACAATTCTGTCATGATTAAAAAGACTATTTGTTTTAGGGGACTATCGACAAAAATAAAAAGGAGGAAGAGCTTTTTATCTGTTCTTGAGATTTGCTTGTTCTCTACAGAAACTAATATTTCAATAAAACTCCATCAGACTTTTAACTGAGTCAGAGAATTCAGTAAAAACATAATTGAAACAAGTATTTTTAAAAGAACAATATAAATATCCAGTCTGTATATTATTTCGTACTATATCATAAATCAAAACTAAGGAGCTCAGCAAACACGAGAAAATCGTGTAAAATTTGGATATTTCTGATAACGTGAGGGAAATTTACAATTTCCCGATAAAGTTGGTGTAGTAGCAGACGTCTATGCCCTTGAGCATACCTAAGTTCGTTCGTGTCGAAAATCCGAGTTAACCATGTTGATTTGTTTTAATTAGATTTTAGAATTCATTGGACAATATTTAAAAAGGCAAAAAACATATCACATTTTAAGAATACTTTTTCCACGAACATATATAAAACTGAGGAAGGGTCTTTTGAGCCAAAAGGGCCATGTTTTTTGGTAGACCTATTTTTTCTTAAATTTCCGCTACTTACCAGCGAAAGGGCAGGGTGATATCGCTAGATGTTTATACGATAGAACGGAGAAACTATATATTCTTTTTTTCTGCTCCTACTTTTTCTTATTTTTATTCTAATACTTCTTCTTCTGGTTTTTCTCTACTTATTCTCATATTAGGCCTTAAGACTGTTCTTGCTTGATCTTAAGGCTGTAGTCATCTTTGTGACAGTAATTGTTATCTATTTGGCCAACTTTTAAAGGGTTTTCCTAAAGTGGTCTGTTCCCTACTTTCGTTTTTATGATATATATCATGTTTCACTCATGATTTATACTTTTTATATAATGTACGTGCCTTATCGTAGCGAGATACAGACAACAATACATTGGCTTACAGGACAGTCCTTACTGTAGGAATCCTAAGCTATAGAGAAAAATATAAGCGGTTGTGGGATTAATACTGCTCTTTGGTTGCATTGGTGGTACTTTGGTCAAATCGTGCAGGATCTGATGCTAATAGAATAAACATTTCCAAAGTGGAAATGAGTTCGTTAAAGGAAACATATTTTAAATTAAAATTTTAGTATTTCCAGTAAAAATGGTAAATTAATAGAAAGAGTATTCAGACATTGAAAATACCTTCTCTAACATAAAAAAAATTATATTGAACTGATGGCATCTGCAAAAACTGTTTATAACTTTGTTCAGTACTATGATCTAATATTGATGCTCTCTCACAACTCTTATTTAAAGTTAACACAATAAACTCACATAAAGTTAAGCAAGTTGATGCGGATACCCTAATTAAGTATTGACCATAAATTAGAAAAAAATCAACATGCCCTTGTATCAGTTGGAAAAGAAACCCTCAAACCACTTGGAGAAAAAAGAGAATCTTATACGACAGGTAGAAGTTCTTAAACTTATGAAAGAATGAAGAAAACATACAGCAAAATCTGAATAAATACAAGGACATTCAAAGAAACATCAGAAAGATAATTTGTGAGGCAAAAGAGAGGTCGCTCTCCGACAGATGCAGGGATATATAAGATCTGGATAAAAAGTATAATAGCTTTAAATTAGACAACAAAATCATAGAAATGATGAATATTATTACTGATGTGAAGGGGATATTGTGTCACTGGACCAATTAAATCCAACAACTAGTGATGGCAGAGAAGAACTGCCATTAGAAATTACAGAGGTTATGGGACCACCAATATTGCAGGAAGAAGATATCTATGCCATCAAAAACACAAAAGATTGCAAAGTTACTGGACCAGATGATGTACTAAATTAATAAAACTCATTGATTAAGATATTATTGATGTAATTATTGAACTCTTTAATCTATTGTTTACCCAATAGACTTTCAATGTACCTTATTTCCAGCAGCGGCTGTGTCCAAGTTGCTCTTGGGAGTCTTGCTAGGTTATTGGTCCCTACCAATCGTAAAAGTTGATCAATGGGATGGAACGAGAGATGCTGGGTCGTCGCTTGAGGTGTCGGGATCGCAACTTGAAAACTCTTAACTTTAGAGATAAGTGACATTATAAAAATTTTTGTTTAATATGGCTTAAGAAACCTAAAAAAGTGTTTCCTGGAGCAAAAACCGGTTATTTTTGGAATTTGTTTAAAAAATTGTTCAAAAAATTTTTGCGTAATAATTTTAACCGTCTGATTTGTTTAATGGGTACATTTTTACACAAGAATCAGAAACATTTTTCCTACGGAAGCGGCCTCACATCCTGGACTAGTACTAGGACTAATACTTTTAAAGCCATTTAAAACCCTTGTTTTTGTACGGCATTTTGTTTTTGTTTATAATTAATGTCAATATTAACAAAATATATTAATGCCGTACAGAAATATTTTCCACTTATCAGAGGGAAATTAATTTTCCTCTCATAAGCACATGTACCGTGAAAAATGTACGGCATGTCCAAAATTGTTTTATGCAACCAAATAAATCACCTTATTTGTAGTACTTAAAAATAGAGTGGTGTAAACTATGAAACTATGTGTATAAATGCCGTAGTGTATCAAATTGCCGAAAATGGGGTTAAAATTTTCCGAAAATCAAAGATTTTCCCTGTCACTGGTACCAATATTTTTGTACGGCATTAGGTCACAGGTCATCTTTTTTGTATTAAAGAACATCCCAGAGCATATTCCAGAGGTACTTTTCAGTGCGTCACAGTTTTTCGATTTCTTTCTAATGCATTAAGTTGGGTGTGACGGAAAAAGCGGTAGTTCCGTGATTAAACAGAACTATATTGCAGCGTTAGAATAAGCTTACATACATAAGCGGCTCTTTCCTAACCTACGTTTGATTCGTTGATATTTAGATGTACGCTTTCTCTAGCCAATCAAATTTGCCTATTACTGACAGTTGTCGTAAAACTTCGTCCATGCTGGCTATTCTTTCCAAGTGTTGAACAGCAGGTGACGGCTGTCGTTCAGGTCAGTATTTGTACATAGTATTGGGTGTTTATTTGTATTTGTGTAGGGCAAAGATGGGAAGATATACGGAAAAAGCACAAGTAATAATATTAAAATTACTTAGATATTTTTAATTGGAAAAGGAAGCTGGACAAACATTATTACCAATTTTGCTGTTCGTAAAGTATTTAATTATTAATTAAGTATTTTATTACCCTGAAAATAAAATTGTTTTATTTACTGTTTATTTCAGCGTGTTTCTGAAGCGTTAGAAATTTCTTCTCTAATTAATGTTTTGCTAGGTTATGGTCGAAATTTTTCACCATGAATTCGTCTAAGGACATATCGTTAAAGAAACTCTCCACTGGCAGTATTTTTCTATAATTTTCTATTACACTGATATTCAAATTCTACTGTTCAGTGTTTTCAATAAACTCCTATTATTACGCATTAGTGAATAAATAGTTTTGATGATTAGAATTATATTTTATTTATGTAATTAATTTTTTATAAGTTACCTTATAAATTTTTGAAAACAATCTTTTTTATGTAACTTATACTATAGCCAAAAAGCAGTAGTGAGAATAGAAGACATAACATCAGTAGAAATAGAAGTACAAAGAGTTGTTCCACAAGGGTGTATATATTTACCAGTATTATTTAATATATACTCGGAAGACATATTAAGTAAGGCAATGGATTAACGAAATGTAGGCATTAGAATTAATGACATGATCATAAATACCCTGAGATACGCTGATAATACAGTTCTTTTAGCCGAATTACATGAATACCTACTGACCGCAGTAAGCGAAGAAGAATATGGAGCATCACTCAATAGAGCAAGAAATATATGATAATAACAAAGACAACTCAGGACATTCGTGAGATATATGTACAGAATCAGCCTATTGAAATAGTAAGAGAATTCAAATACCTATATACAACTATTAATGAAAACAATGACAGCTCTCAAGAAATACGAATCAGAATCGAACAGGCCAGAAGTGCATTTACAAGAATACAGAGGCTTCTCTGCTGTAGAAACTTAAATCTTAAGTTGAAAATACGACTGCTGAGGTGCTATATGCTAAGTGTGGACACTGAAGAAAATTGACGTGAGGAGACTGAAGGCATTCGAGATGCGGATGTACCGAAGAGTACTAGAGATCTCATGGGTAGATGGAATAACCAACGTTGAGGTAATTTGACGTATGCATAAGGAAAGAGAAGTACTAACAATTAAGAGGAGAAAAGTGGGATATATGGGTGGTCATTTGATGAGAGGAGATAAATATCTAATACTCCAGGTCATTATGCAATGAAAATCCGGAGAAAAAAATCAACAGGAAGGAGACTTAACTCATGTAATAACGAATTATTTAGAGCCGCAGTCTTAAAATTAAAAATTGCTGTGATGATTGCCAACTTTCGACGCTCAGACAGCCCCTTGAGAAGAAGAAGATACAAAAATTCAATAAATTAATCATTTTGTCGTCAATTTTAAATGTTTCCATATTTATAAATTTAATAAACAATATTGTTTACTTTTTATTTTTATTAATATACGAGATTACCCCCATTACAAAAAAAAAATATATCTTAACATATTTTATAATAAACAAATCTACTCAGATGCATTAAAAATACTAGTAATTCCACAAGCTTTTCACCTGTCGCTAAGTACGATCCTGGCATCTGTCAGATTCTTCACTAATTACATGAAATAATTCTCGACACACCTAATTGATTATATGACGTCATAATTAATGACGCACTGAAAAGTACCTCTGGGATGTTCTTTACCACCAAAATGCCCCCTTGAGTGGTAAATTTACCTTATCTGTGTAGTCACCTGTACCGATAAAAATTGACGGCATAGTTTCTAAAGTTGTTATTACATATTGTAATATTGAGTTATATGTTACTCATGCTGGATCAAATGATCTGATATCTTACTCATTTTCTCAAGTAGGAGTTTTTTCCATTTCTGTTTCATAAAAAGGGTAAAAATCCTATAATGCAAAACCCTCTAGAGACTGAAGTGTCTAGACGTATTAAACAATATTATCGGTTATGGTTATAGTAATTCATATTTTATAGGCATTAAAGCACTTGGCGTAAATGGGGATTCTGACTAAAGGTAATGATGTTTATATAACACGTTTTAAAAGAAATTAAATTTAATAAAGCTTATTTTTTGCATAAAAAGAACATTTATTTTATTTTTACTTCTTTTTAATATAAAAATATCAAACTTTTCATGTCCCACATTTGTTTCAATAATGTAGTGATTGTTCATCGTGGTACCTATCCTATTTTTTAAAGTAAAAACGTTGCACGTCACGATTTATACAAAGAGACGTCACTTGTATTTAAAATTTCCAGAACATTAATCTTAGAATTCAAATTTCTCTAACGCATCTAATAATACGACACCCATACGGAACTGCTCGATCTTTCATAGGCGTCAACATGGTATAATAATCAGAAAATGTAATCATGATTATACTGGGAATTTTAGAATTATATTGATTAAATAACCAAACATATTTGTTGTTATTAATATAAATTTTATGAAATAACTGTTTCAGTTTAATACTCTACAAAATAATAATTTTAATTAAATAGATTAGACAATCGTACGCCACTGATACGGGAATAGTTCAAATTTAAATGACAATTCAGTGTTTGGCAAAATTGTTTACAGTATTGTTGCTTTTTTAGAGTAAGAATTTTGTTTGTTTTAATGTTTTATACAATTTGATTATTGTTTTTAGAAATACATTAATTAAATTTAGCTTAATAGCCTTAAAAACTAATCATTCTTATGTATTGTGATTGTGCTATACCAAAAACAACTAAGTAGCCTTTCTATAGAAAGCTAATAATAGTTGGTAAGCTTTAATAAATTATTTTTTAAAAAGAAATATTGGCGGGTCGTTTTTATTAATAAATGCTCTAAAAGGTACGTTAAAGAATTCAGAATAAATAATTTTGTATTAAAATGTTTTCTTATATATTTTATTGTGTTGAAGTAGTCTTAAAATTAAATGTATCTACTGTTTTTAATATTTCTCAAGCTGTTAAAAATGATAAACTTTTAAAATCACCTCCTAAAAAACGGTATTACAAAAAGACAAACTAACACAGAAGAGTTGAATGTCAGTGGTATTCTTGATGTTTGCGACATGTACAAGACAAGTAAGAACTTTGACAAATTATCAAATGTAGACAGAATGATTGCTCATCAGAAATGTTTATTGAATTAAAGTGTTTTTTTTGTAGAAAAGCATGTAACTTTAAAATTATTAAGAGACAATTTGGTTAAGAAGCAGATGGTCAATGTGTAACAAAAATGTGCTAAGGAGTCTGGGTGACTCTATCCAGTGTAGCAAAAGGGTGAACTCTAAAATGTACCTTGATACACCAACGAACTAATATGTGGAATAACGGAAGATAGAAGGGATTAGATAGAAATAAATTATGTAAAAGAAATAAATAAAGGGTAAATATGAATTTTAAAATATAGCAGAATTAAGTGTTGGCTAGCGACTATGCAGGAGAATGACCACTTGACACTCAAAGAAGGATTCGGCCAATTTGCATGCCCTACAGAGACCGTAAGATATAAGAACTAATGACAAGAAAACCACCAAGAAATAAACAGATGAAAGATAAAAGTTGCTCTAATGAATACTTGGGCGCCAGGAAGTTAAATGTTTTCTTCCAAGATATCTTGTATTGCTGAAATATGAAAAATAGGTACTAATTGAAATATTAAATTTTAACCACAACTTTAATAATTACCAAACTTAGGTACAGACTATTTTAAATGCTTATATACTACCCACCACCTCTTATGTACAATTAACTTAGCTATATTTACAGTAAAATCCCTGAATATAATTATAAAACAATTTGCCCCTGATATACCCCTTAATTTCAAATCGTGACAAAAGTTATATCCAATAATAATGTATAAATAATAAATATAATTATATACTACTCACTAATAGTTTAGTTTTCGTTCAAGAATCGTTTAGGTTTTCAAGTGAAAACTCTCTGGATATGTGTGCACACGATAACCTAACAAAGAGAAATTCAAGGGAGAGTTATAACCTCATCCCTTGGTAGACAATAAATAATTAAATTAAGTTACAATGATTAATGTTTTAAGAAATTGAAGGTATTTATTATTAAGGATATATATTTAAATTAAAAGTGAACCAAAAGTTAAAACCTTGAAGAGGACGTAGCAAAAGTTATTTAAAATAATTGAATGAGAAACAAAAATAAAAGTAAGTTCTTCCTGCTGGTTTCCGTAGGTTGCCCTTTAAGATGATCCGGTGGTAAAAGGTACACCAAACCTGGATTCTCTGTATCAGGTACTCTTAGACAAATAAGTCAACTTAAAATTCTTCTTAAATTTCCAATAAAAACCAGTGAACTTAAAACTTCTTCCCCTTGTCCTTAGTAAGTACAACCCAAAAAAAAAACTAAAAAGATTTCTTCCCCTGACTTGCAACTGGATTCTGGGAGTAGGCTAAAAAGGAACAATTGTGTTACTTCATGTTCTTTGTACGTACAAAAGGTAAGGAAAAACACAAGGTTTATCAACTTTGAAAAGCGATACAAGAAATGTCAACAAGTGACCTTAAATTGAAATAAAAACCTTAATGGTTTTCGGTAAATAGTGACCTTCGAATGGTGTGACAATGTTTTTATAATGTATGGATATATTAAATAGATAGTTTTAACGGAAAGCATGATCTTTATATATTATAGAATAGAAAAAAAAAGAGATATTAGCCGGTTTAAACGGTATGAAATTGAAATAAATAATTGTTTGCTTTCACTCTTGAAAGGAAATAAAAATTTGAGATAGAAATAGAATCTAATACTTATAATTTATTTAGGTATAAAACATTTTCCTTAATGAAATAAGGTGAAATACGACATGTATAAAATATATGAAATACCTGTCAAAGAAGAAATTAAAATAGATCTGAATTTTACTAACAATGGCGGATGATATGAAGGATTTTTCCTTATAATTTATTTGTAATTTCATCTTACCGGCTAGGGTGACCCAACTGAAAGTATCCTCGTACAAACAACAAAATAACTCAAATGATTTCTTCTAAAACGAACAGCTCTTGACAATAAAATAAACTTAAACTTAATTCGGGAAAAATGGCACTTCCCAGCCGCTACTATTCTGATCGAAACGATCTTTCTTCGATCACATCCAGTTGACAAGTACCTGTTAAGGTTCTACAAGTCGTCGAGTGGATGTACTTTCAGAATCTTACCACTGGTGGCGCGGTTTAATGCCAACCTTAGAAAATAAGATTTACTGGGAGTTATTTAAATATTTAGTTTAAGAATATTTCAATATGAATTTAATTTAGAATTAAATTAAAAGATTCCAGTCACAAAAAAAAGGTAAACGATTATTTAAGTAACGGACTCGTTACAAATGGTACCATTATAACCTTATGAAGGTTATTAAACGAATTAGATTTCAGATGAAAAAAGATTCTCCAAGGAGTAGAGTCATGAAGCTGCCTAATATTGCAGTAAAGAGAACTTTATTTTAAGAAATTATATTGCGAAATTTTGTTTTCTTTTTATGAAACATGGATCATCCAAAATGAAACAATATTTTGGTCATGGAAAAATGAAGAGAGCTGTCAGAACCACCAAACCGGTGGTAAAATGTTAGTCACATTAGTCAATTCGTTAATTATATATTATTATTAGCATTAGGTTTATTAAGTTTATAAAACCTTTGAGTTTTTTTACTTATTTAAGTACATTTTAAAAATTTAATTGACTAGTGTATCGTATTCTTAAATAGTTGACATTTAAAAAATTACTCACTTATTAACTATTGTGATGTTTTGGCAACACCGTAGGGTTCTGGCGTCGTAAATCATGGATGACGTGCACTCATTTTTCTTCTTCTTCTTCAAGTGCCCTGTCCGTTGCGAACGTTGGCTATTAACATGGCAATTCTGATCTTATTTGCGGCGCTTCTGAATAGTTCGACCGATGTGAGCCCGAACCACTTCCTCAGATTTTGGAGCCACGAGTGTCTTCTCCTGCCTGGCCCTCGCTTACTGTCTATTTTTCCCTGGACAATCAATTGCAGTAGACGGTACTTATCGTGTCTCAATATGTGGCCTAGATATTCAAGCTTTCTTTGTTTAATTGTATTCACGATTTCTTTCTCCTTTCCGATTCTTTGGATTACCTCTGTGTTGGTGACATGTTCGGTCCAGGATATACGAAGAATGCGTCGGTACACCCACATTTCGAATGCTTCTAGTTTTCTCGTGAGCGTCTCCGTCAGCGTCCAGGCCTCCACACCATACAGTAAGATCGGAAAAATGTAGCATTTAACTAGTCGTAGTTTTAGGGGAAGAGACAAATCCCTGCTTATGAGGAGCTTTTTCATATTGCTAAATGCTGCTCTAGCTCGTTCTATTCTCGCCTTAATTTCTGTGGCCTGTTCCCATTTTACATTTACGTTGGTGCCAAGGTACACATAAGATTCTACATGGTCAATTAGTATGTTACTTATCCGTAACTGTCGAGCAGGCTGTTGCTTCCTGCTTATCAGCATCCACTTTGTCTTCTTGAAGTTGAGGCTCAGGCCGTATTCCTCACTAACTAAATAAACTCTTTCCATTACCTGCTGTAATTCGTCTATGGTACTGGCAAGGATCACCGTGTCGTCGGCATATCTTATATTGTTTGTTAACTCGCCGTTTATTTTTATGCCCTCATTTGCATTTTCCATACATTTATTAAATATTTCTTCGGAATAAATATTGAATAGGAGTGGGGATAATATACAACCCTGACGGACACCTCTTTTGATCTGCACACTTTTAGTGAGTTCGTTGCCAATTTTTGCTCTTGCTGTTTGACCCCAGTATAGGTTTGCCACAATTCGAATGTCCTTGTCGTCAATACCTGTCTTTCGCAGAATATCTATCAATTGTTCATGATTGACATTGTCAAATGCTTTTCTAAAATCCACAAAGCACAAATACACGTCCTTATCAACGTCTCTACACCGCTGTATAAGCACCTGGAGAGCGAAAATTGCTTCTCTAGTTCCAAGCGCTTTCCGAAAGCCAAACTGCGATCTATCAATATTTGACTCACATTTATCATATATTCTTCTATGAATGATCTTAGTGAACGCTTTAGTGACATGATTAATCAAGCTTATAAGCCGGTAGTCATCACAGATCTGGGCCTTTGGTTTCTTCGGGATTGTAATAAATGTTGACTGCAGCCAGTTCTCCGGGATTTTACCGCTATTATATATGTTGTTAAAAAGTTCAACTAGATTATCAAGGAACTGTTTGTCCGATTTACATAGGATCTTTAATATTTCGCAGGGTACATTGTCCGGACCTGCTGACTTATTGTTTTTTAGTGCTGCAATGGCATCTTCTATCTCCGATTTAAGGATTGAAGGTCCTGTTTCTCCTTCTCCATATAGGTGATCATCAGTCCTGTCAGATGCAAATAATTTTTCTATGTATGATTTCCATGTTTCTAAGATCGTTGATGGCTCCGAGATAAGATTTCCATCGCCATCTTTTATGCTGTTGGGTGACTTATTGAATTTCCTCTTGTTTGTCATTGATTTTATTTTTTTGTGCATATTGTAACTGTCGTATTTTCGTTCGTATTGTTCTATTTCCCTGCATTCGTTGGAAAACCATTTTTCTTTGGCTTCTCGAATTTTCGTTCTTATGATTTTGTGGATCTGCTGGTATTTTTCTTCATTTTTATTCTTGAATTTACGTCTTTCATCCATCATATCCATTATCTCATCAGACATCCATTCGTTCTTCTTTCGAATGCACTCATTTTTATATGGAAAATTCTATATATCATTTTATAGTGCATATAAATAATTTTATTGTGTTCAACCAAATGTTTAATGTTTGTGAAAACAAACTTAAACAATTATTCTTTTCAAGTAGTTTTATAACCGCCTGAACAAAAGAATATTCAATATACTTATCTCGTCTCAATAATAATTAAGTATCATAAAACACCGAATTTTTACGATCTTGATTTATTGGTTTCCTTGTCAACAAATCTTCAAACAGTCGACTCATTCCGTTCGTCAGCACCAGAGAGTGGAATGCTAGCCACTGCTAGCTGGAACTAGTTATTTCTGTATAGAGTTCGTTAACTGAATTGGCTGTGTACACGTCTAGGCCGCAGCAAAACAAAGATTGCGTAAGGAATGGGATTTTCTACGTGAATTTAATCATAACACAGCTGCTGCAAGTCTTTAGCCATCCGGTGGAGTCATTTACCGCTAAAGAAGTTAACTAGATGTTAATTTACCTCGTATTCTTTAATAACATATAAAAATTAATTTTATTTATACATATTTATTATTTATATATAACTATTCTTAAGTCATATAAATATCTTAATTTAAAAATTATCTATGTATTTTTGATTTAGTGTTACTTTTAATTCATTTATTTTCTTGTATGTCACCTTCCTCAACTTCTTTTGTGTCACATTTATAACTATATTACTACCGCTATCATGCGTTTAGAATTACATAAGACTGAAAAGTTTATTTGCCGCTGGAGATATTTTGATAAAATTCATTATCATCACTGTTTTATTCATCGCAAATAGGATCACTTTTTTTATTTAGTTTATTGTGTCTCAACTACAAGGTTATTAACACTGGGTCAATTTTGTTACTATATATTTTACATTACATTAGGTATAATTTACAATAAAGAGAATATGTGAAAGAGAAAAGAGAAAGTAATAAAAAAGAATACACTAAATTTTGTAATACAGTTAGTTTCTCAAAGGAAATCTAGTACATTCTGAAAAAGTTCTAATTGGCTTAGGATAACATTTGTATAACCTTGTATAGAGTATTTTTTTGTTCTTGCTCGAATTTGACATTGTGTAAGAATATGTTGAACGGCTAATGAGTCACTACATTTTCACAAACAGGTGATTTCTCTGATGCCATCAGGTGTCTATGTGTCAGCCGCGTGTGACCAATTCTTAGCCTGTGAATGATTAATTTGTCCCTTCTACTTAAGTTAGCTAGCTGAAAGGTTTCGATGGTAGGTTGTACTTTGTGTAATTTTGAGGTTGAATTCTCTCATTGGTTTTGCGAGGAGTTTTTGTTTTGGGACTAGATCTGATGCTAGTTGAATATATTTGATTTTTAATTTGGTTGTAATTGCTTCTTTTACAGCAGTATCAGCAGTCTCATTACCTAAAAAGCCAACGTGTGAAGGAATCCAGATTAATATTATGTTTGTTTCAGAAGAAGTGAGACAGTTTGTTGCTTCATGTATGACATAAACTAATGGATGTTTGGAATATATATTTTTAATCAAGTCAATGCAGGACATCGAATCTGTACATATTGCAGTGTTTTTGGCTTTAGGTTTGTTTACATAAACCTTTTAATGCTTGTAGGATAGCGTAGAGGTTCCCTGTATGGATAGAGGTGGATTGTGGAAGGCAGAACTTCTAAATGATACAATTTGAAGTTATTACAGAATATTCGACAAATGTCTCAGTTTTAGATACATCTGTGTAGGGAATCTCGTCATAGAAGTTTGTGTTGACAATCCCTAGGAAAGATTGCCTCAGAATTTGGCCATTGGTTTCATTTTTGTAATAATTATTAAGCGAAAGGTTAATTTTTGTATGTTTTTAATCCAAGGAGGAGTTGATAATTGTATATGAGTATCTGTTAATGAAAAATCAACAGGTCGTGAAAGTGGGAGTAAAATTTGAGGTAATGTCTGGTATTTATTGTTAGGTTCACAATAATAGGGTTTGTATATCAGCTTATATATATATATATATATATATATATATATATATATATATATATATATATATATATATATATAGGGTTGTTTTTTGATTTAAAGACACTCTAGCAAATTATATCAGAAGAAGTTGTTGCTTGCGAAGCGAAAGGGGAAGTTTACCTGCCTCACATCGAATATTTTCAGCGGGTCTGGATCTGAAAGCTCTGAGAGACATATTCGTATTGCGATATTCTTAATAATGTCGAGTCTTTAAATAAGTCTTTGATGCTGACATGTATACAAAGCATCCATAATCCAGTCGAGACCAAATGATAGATCTGTAAACCTTAATTAGGATATTTTTATCAGCTCCCCAGTGATGGATTGCTAGAGATTTTAATAGATTTAATCTAGTTAAGCAATTAGCTTTGATGTTTGTAATCTGTGGTTTCCATGTTAGTCGACAATCAAAAATTAAACCTAGTATCTTGTGTACATTACCTACTGTGAGCAGAGTACCATTTAATTTGATTTGAAGTAATAATATACTACGTGTTCTTCGACTGAATTTGAATACTTTTAATTTTTTTTAGCTGAGAAATGAATACCAAAGCTAATAGACCAAGAAGTTCGTTCACTTACTGCTTTTTGGAATAAGTTTGTAGTTGTGAACGTATCTTTACCGCGGCAATATAAAATCAGATCATCGGCATATAAGTTGTACATAAAGGAGTTGTCAATATTCTTGCAAATATCATTAATAGTTATTATAAATAAAGTGGAACTTAGAACTGATCCTTGAGGTACCCCATTTTCCTGAAAGTAGGTTGAGGAAGCTTTTCTGTTAACAACTAATACTTTAAAGTGGCGATTAAAAAGAAACTGTTTGATTAAAGATAATGTATTTCCCATAATAATGTATTCTGTTAATTTGGTCAATACAGTAGAACATAATAGAGTGTCGAAGGCGCTCTCAATGTCAAATGATGTTGCTATTAAATCTTGCTTGTTTTGAAAGACGGTTGTGATATCTGTTTGTAACATTACATAACAGGTTGTCAGCCGTGCTTTTCGTGTTTTTCTAGATACTACATAAGTCTTTTATTTATTAGTTTTTCTAACAGCTTACACAATGTGCATGTCAGTGAGATAGGACGGTAGGAATTTGGATTATTCGGGGATTTATCCTGTTTCTTAATTGATATAACGATAGATTCCCTTCATAATATTGGAAATTTCTGATTGGTCCATATTATATTGTACGAGTAATAAGCAATCTTTTTACGGTAGATATGGGAAGATTTTTAAGAAATATGAACGGGATGTTATCGGGACCTGCACCTTATTAAGAGTTCCTGTAGTGTAAATGAAGTATTTAAGACAGTAGAGTCAAATTTGAAAGTTTAGGAAGGATATTGTACAGGAGGATTTATTTCTTTGAGTATATTCTTGGTTTTAAACCGTTGATATTATTTTCGGCGATTACATTGACGATTTGTTGCTTATAAGTTACTAAATTACTTTTATGTAAAAGAGCTGGAATTCTTGTGTACGTATTTTTTCCCCGTATTTGATTAACTTTCTTCCACTCTTGAGAAGGAGCACTATTATGAGTTAAAGTGGAAACGTAGTTTTTCCATGAGTGTTTTTTTACTTTATTTTAAGATATACCTCGCCTTCGCTCTAAGTTTTTTAAAACAAATCAAGTTTTCGCCACTTTTGTTTCGGCGGTATTTATGAAGAGCAGTTTTGTATTATTTTACAGAATTTGCACAACGTTAATTACACCAAGATGTTAATTTTCTTGTAGAAGTTATTATACTTTTTCCTACTGTCAGCAGAGAATACAATGCATTTGATAAAATTATCTACATCACTATATATATTTACAGAGAAGAAAATTTGTTCCATTTAGCGGTCTACTTCAGTTAGGATCAGTAATGACAAAATATCTACTTCTGCCCTATTTAGCGTCAATGCCTACTATTTTTTTATAAACAAACACCATACTATAAAAAAATATGAAGTAAACGGAACAAAAGGTTGTTGGCTCTAAAAGGTTGAGGTTACGTCTACTGATAATCAATCAAATATTTCTAGACAAGCACTCAATATATTAATACAAACAAGTAATTTGTAAGCAGCAAAAATATTAGATCGCCCATCTCGTCGCTAAAAATCCCTTTAAGATAAAACTGAAATAAAACTTCGTCTATTATTTTTGATAGATTTATTGACAACATCTATAAGGAAGTTTATCTCCCTTCAAACATTCACCTTTTTTGCTTCCAATTTATTGCCATAATTTCTTATAGTGCGCAAAAAGTTATAGATAACAAATGAGAAACCTTTCGCTCTGGATGGCGGGGATTTCTTTGAATAGTGCGTGATATATGTGTTCCTTTCAGATGATGTTACTTTAAGAAAAACGCGTTTTTGTTGTTATTTTTTGGCAGCATCCGTAAGACTATTAAATCGGGGTGTTTTTCGGGAATTCTGACAAATATTTGATTAATTTTCACGACGCACTAACTGTGCGAAAAGAATTCAGATAATGACAGATTAAAAAGTTTATTACATATATCACAGACATATTTACCAGCGTAGATGGTCAACTGCATTTTTCTGTAAAATATGTTTTATTGATGAGGATTAACCTGGTATTGCTGTATGTGTAGGAACTGGTACTAGATTAACTAATTAATAACTTAATTTGATTTAACATTTTTCTTTGCTCTTCGTATCTTATTTTTTATTTTCACGTGTATCGTGGTATAAATATTTCAGTCTCTGTCTGTGTATCCTCTGTCTTTCCATAAGTTCTAGAATTTCGTTAGTAATTTATTCCTTTTTTCCTAATCTCACCTTTGAAAGATGTTGTATGGTTAAATCCTTTGGGACAAGTATTTTATTTAGATGAAATTTCACCACAATTGATTTTAATGCGAATTACATTTTACATTTGATTTTGATGTTTCGATTTCCAATCGGGAAAAGGTTTATAAAAATTTTTTAAAGTAAAAATTGTCTTATTCTATAAATTTTTATCTTTTAGAAATGTTTAGGGAATGTTGATCTCTTAGAACAAAATAATATTTTTAATAAGGACGCAATGAAAAATTATCACAGTTGTCAATATAATAAAAGACAGTTAACACAATAGAGAACCTGATGCTCTCAAAAGATCAAAATTTTGCTGTAACCTGCCCATCAGTTTCTTAACTGGATATAATTAGTGACACTGAAAAAGAATATAGAGTACTGTGTACAATGAAACTAAAAAAAGTACAAAATCTATAGCAAATGGAACTAAAGAGGCACTATTAAAGTTCTAAAAGAAGATTGAAAGAATCGATAATAATCTTATTAGCTCTCATGGGTAACGCAACTGTTATACAAAAATTTAATACTATACTAGAAGCCACAGTTAGAATGCAATGTTGGTCTTACGGCGCGCAGCGATGCCTCTCGTGTCAGCACTGTGGTAGGTGTGTGGTAGTTTGGCGATAGACTGAGAAATTAGGACCGTACGCACTTCGCTTCAAAAACTTTACTCTTACTAAACTTTACTTATTAATTTAACTGAGTTAAATAAGAGAATAAACAAAAAAAACATATTAATTCTATAAAAAATGCCAAAAAAAAATTTGGACCCGACCAAATTATTGGAGAATAAAGTATACAGAACACTATCTAAATTTAAGGAATAATTGAAAGACCACCAAAGAAGAACATTAACACTCCACTACAGCAGGACATTGCACCTATATGAAGTCCCAAAAATACACATCGAAAATGTACACCCTCCCAAACCAACTTGCAGCTTCATGGGTTCTTACAGCAAACTGCCAAAGTTTCTCCTAGATATAATACGAACATTAGCACATAACACGAATACTTTTGTAAATAATTCACAGCATTTTCTACAAAAAGTAGCTGTTGTGATTTTTCTATTTCCTCCAATATAAGACGAGAACCAAACTTCTTAGTGGTTGATTATGAAAGGCTCCGATTAATTTATCTTCGGCGAAGTATGAACATTACGATTAGTTTGAAGAAATATTTTAGACTGCAAATTTAAGTATTTTTATTTTATTAAAGCACACTTAATCTACAAACACTTTTATTGTACAATTTGTCTTGAAAATAACTGAGTTTAAATGACCACTTTGATATGTTGAGTATGTACGTTTATTATGTAGAGAGAACGAGATGTGCACTAAGGCGAGATATGATTCTATTAACTGACAACTACAATATATATTTCGTATAATGCGTCGAGATGTGTGTCCTATTAAGTAGTCGGAAATCTTGTGTAATAGAGCGTCAAGAAAATTGCCTTACCGTGGACTAAAGATTGTCTTATTGCAAAGAACTAGCATTTTATAAAGACTTTAAACGATGTGAAATTTTTACTAATATTTTAGACCGGCTATTAAAACCTTTTAGTGAGAATAGAACGATAAAAAATACAGGGGTGTGGTTCGAATTGTTTTTCATGACCATAAAAGAATTTTTGCCTATACTAATGCCTAAGATTAACACTGTAAATATTATATATAAAAAGGGGTCTGATTTATATATACAGGTGTATAAAATCGATTCAAATTGTTTGGGCCCCTCAGATTTTATGTAAATAATCCTTTTTAGAATATAATGTATGAAAGGGTCGGTGATTTATGAGATAAAAACTAAAGAAGAAATTTAACTAAAACTGGACATTTCTTTAGTTGACTCCACTTTGTTTGAAATTAGAGGATGATGATACACTAACAACAAAAACCAAACTGAATGTATCATATATCTTGAAATTATTAACACTGTGCACAGACAAAGCCTATTTTAAACTAGACAATGATTTTTATAGGCAAGATTTTGGACTAGCCATGTGCTCTTCATTATCTCTATTATCAGGAGACACTTTTATGAAAGAATTTAAGCAACATATTGTTACGAACATGCTCTCGGCATGGCCCAGGTAACGGTTGCATTGCATCTCTAATACTCTTCTCGAAGCTTCGAGGCGTATCGAGTGCGAGAGAGAATAACCGGTCACATATACCGAATTAAGAAGTTGCCGAAAGGTAAACCAAAAGTAGTTCACATAAATCGTCTTGCACCATATGCTGGCTCAAATGAAACAGGAGAAGCACGAACCCTTCAACATGAGATCAAAGATGACCGGCGACCAAGCTTTAATGAATTTATGTCAAATTCCGCAGAGAGAAAGAGTGCTAGATTCGGCGTGACCACAGAAGTTCAGCAGGATCTTTTTAGTGTTCCGCATAACGTCTCTCTAGCCCACTGTGTTGCCCAAGATCTTAAGATGACTAAAGGAATCTCATCCGTATTTTATAAGAAATTCGGTCGTTTGGACGAGTTAAAAAACCAGCAGCCTAAAGTTGGAAGAGTACTGAGATTAGAAGATGGTTCCCGATCTTTGCTGTATATGGTGACCAGGAAGTCTTATACAGACAGGGCAAGCTACGAGGATATATGGCGTGCTCTAACTAATTTGAAGAAAATTGTGTGCAATTACGACATCAAGAATTTGGCCTTACCCAAGATAGACCATGCACTAGATAATCTGGACTGGAAGATTGTCAGAAGCATGCTTGAAGTAATCTTCCGAGAAACCGGCGTACGAATTACTATGTGTTGCATTAACCCGATGAGATCGTATCCTTCAAAGTCAGTAGACTGTTATTTCTTTCTAAAGGGTTCATGCAGAGCTGGAGAGTCCTGTAGATTCCGCCATCGTGTGCCTACATATAGAGTTGCTGATCGGGACGATCAGATTTAAGAGGGGAGCAGTGTTACGAACATGCTCTCGGCATGGCCCAGGTAACGGTTGCATTGCATCTCTAATACTCTTCTCGAAACTTCGAGGCGTATCGAGTGCGAGAGAGAATAACCGGTCACGTAGGCGAATTAGAGGTGGGACAACGCCAGAATATTCTCGAACCTAGTAACTGTAGTATATATAGGTAACAATGTTAGAAGTAGAGTTAGTTGTTAAGATACTACCGAACTGTAAAGTTATAAATAAATGTATGTATATAATTTCGAACCGCTCGTTTTATTTAATCTCGCTACAATATTGTATAAAAACATGACCAAAAACTTTCGTCATGGCAAAAAAATTAATAACTTACTAGATCAGAATTTAATATCAATCCGAGGATACAACGTGTCAACCTTCAAATTGACTGCTACAAAGTGTCAATCGCTAGACATTTAACATTATTTAGTTAACATAATTCTTCATTTCTACAAATTTTTAAAAATAATTTTCAGGTTTTCAGATCGAAAGGTAAAAAAAATGTAAAATGTAATTTTCATTACAATCAGTATTTTTGTATATTTAACTTAATCATGCCACAATAAAACAGTTTCAAAACCTCTTTAATATCAAGTTTTGTACAATATTCTAATGATAACATTAACTGTACAGATTGGCATTGTTTAATTATACCTAATAAAACTTTCAAGAAACCTATCTTTTACGCCAACAGATATACTAATTATTTATTATTTTCATATTTTAATTCACTATGTATACGTCAAAGAAGGTGTGTCGATTACCAGGAAACACCGAAATTTCTGATTTAATTAGTGCGAACAACTCAAGCAAGTCTACCGCAAATTTGTCTAACACAATGTTCCAAACATCCGGACGAGATTTTCTAATTAGGTAATGATTAAGTGCCCGTAGAACTGGTTACACGGTTTTCGTCTCATAAACAAGCTTTCGAACGATACAACAGATATTCTTCTCTTTTCTTTTTTTAAAATATAAATATATGTGGAGTATATAAATAGATTTATTAGAACACTAAATTTATCAAGAGCTAGATTTGTAACATATCCAGATGTATAAGATACCCAAAGTATAATAACTTTTTTTTGGTGTTAAAAAATTTATTGGATTTCTTAGACAATCATAAAAAACAAAAAGGTGAAAAAAATAACTTATTCAAGCTCTAAAGTACTTAAAGTACCAAAAGGATTAAGCTTTATGCTAAGTATTTCTGTATTATCGAGTCTTAGGTGACCTATAATATAGTACGCAAAAAAATCTACCACAAAAAAATTTCTTATGCATATAGACGCCGCAACTACAGTCATTTTGACCTAATTCCCCGGTTGCGTTTGCTGCTTAGAACTTAACGTTCCTCTTTTGCTGTCCTAGTTTCTTCCTTTTAACGGAAGTCCACTGCCACATTCTTTTCGGTCATCTACTTTCTTCAATTATCTGAAGGTGTTCATACCACATAAGCTGTTTATTATTAATGGCATAGAGAATATTGTCTTTTACTTGTATTCTCCGTCTGATCTCATCATTCCTTGTCCATGTCCGTCCATTTAAGCTTGAAGATTCTTCAGCTTATTCTCCAGTAATCGATCTCCATAGCCTTTAAATTTTCTTTGCGTGTGTTATTTCCTAACCAGACTTCTTATCATTCCATAATAACGGATTTCAATTGCTTTAGAGCTAAGTTGAGCTGTTTTATTATCTATATCTACATGAGAGGTTCCTAAATTAGAGAGTGTGAAACATACACATCTAAAATTTTCTCAAATTTTAACCTCACCATTCTCAAGTTTGAGTTCTTCTTTAGGACTACCATAGCTCTGTTTTCCTTAGATTAATTTCCAGGCATATTAAGCTAACTATTATATTTTTCTCATCCTATAGGATGCGTCGTCCAAATCAGCTGCTACGATAACCATATATATCGTCAGAAAGTAGAAGAGTATACACTGTCGTGTCTTCTATTGGCATTCCTATCATGCCGCATTTTTCAGTGTGTTAAGACTTCGTTCGTGTATACTTTAAAAAGAATTGGAGCAATACAACTCCCTTGCCTTAGTTTTTTGTTATTTCTGCACCCATCTTTATACTACTCTTTTACAGCTTTTATAATTGGGTGTTTGTCCTGTTTTTGCAATGCTGGCTATAGTCTCGAGAGTGGTGCACCATCATATGCCTTTTGGAGGTCTACAAAAGTTAGGTAAACAGGTCTGCCCTTTTGCTATTGTTTTTCAATAAGCTGTCTTAAAACAAATTTATTATTAACGAGTGTACGCCCAGCTCTAAAACCAGCTTGCTCTTCGCTTTCTGTCATATTATCTCCTATTCGAGTTTAAATAATTCTTTCAGATAGAAGTTCAATCGCGCACAAAACACTGATACCTCGGTAATTGCTACACTCCGACCTACTGTTTTTTTTCTATATCGATGAAATGAATGCTTGCTTCCATTCATTTACCTTTGAGACTTCGCGTAAATATAGTTGCTAGTATTTGAAACACTTGTCCAAGAGTTGCCTTAATTAGCTCTATCGGAATGTTAGCGGATCCAGGAGCTTTTGCATTTTTGAAGTTATACTTCTATACGCGCGTTCGATATTGGAAATTTTCACGGGAGTGAATCGGTGAAATCATTACATATGTAAGATATGAGTAAGAGAGAGACAGAAGATATATTTTCTCTCTCTTTCTCTCTCGAGAATAAAAATGTTCCTTTTGTATATATATTTAATATTATATTATTTATATAATATTATATATATATATATATATATATATATATATATATAATATAATATAATATATATTAATATTATTATTTATGTGATATGTTTTGTATTATTTATTAAATGTTCATAATTATTTTAGGATTCTGTATTTCAAAATAACAATAAATCACTGTATGACCGAGAACTGTCAATTTTGAAATACGTTAGCGTTATGTCTAATTGGCAAACTTTTTACGTGTTTGGTTCATACGCTGGTATATGTGAGTTCGAATCCCAATATGAATTCCCTTTTTTATTTTTGATATTTAAAAACCCCACGTTAATCTTATTAAATATATGTAATATACGCAAAAATGCTAAATTTTAAAATAAAATGAAAATTATATTTAATATTTATTAATATTATTTTTTTAATAATATTATTATTATGGTAAATTAAACATATCCGTAAGTAAGTTATGTATATTGTCATTTTTAAATACTTATGAATATTGCATTTTAATTTGTATTGTATTATTATATTGAATTATGTTGCAATATATTGTATTGTATTTTTATATTAATAACAAAATAAACAATGAATTTTACTGCAGAGTATGTGTAAAACATTTTTTTTTGCATTCAACTCCTTTTATACATATATGAAAATAAAAATATATATATTTTTATTAAAATATTGATTCAATCCTTCATTTACTATACTCCTAATACAGGACGAATACTCTGTATACTCCTTATACAGCAAACGATGCACCATATACCTAATTATTTTTTTCTTTCTGTTCTCTCTTACCTATAGCATTACATAGGTAATGATTGTGCAGATTGACTCCCATATAAATTTCTAATGGCGAACGCGTGTATAGCTTCTACCGGCAGTCCCACTGGACTGCCACACCCGTTTTTTTATCTTTGGGCGATCTTTTTAACTTCTGCAGGGGATATGTCGTCATCTTCTGCGAAGCCCTCAATTAAAATTGGTTGGTTGTTGTCTGCCAAAAATTTTTTCCTGTTCTTTATAAGTAGAGACTTGTAATATTTTTTCCATTTATCCCTTCCAATTAATTCTATGTTTCTTATTGTCTGTTCTAATTACATGCTTTATTGTCTCAAGCGTTTTCATTATAGTTATTTATCTCAGAGCACCACTTTTCCTATATATCATTTTTTGCTTTATTTGGCAATTTTTTCCTCTCTTCTGGTTCTATGATATTCTTTCGAGTAATCTGGAGCATTTGTCGCCAGCGATTTCTCTTGTAGTTATTTTTTGCTTTTCGTTGGCATGTGATTTTTGTCAATGCTTCCAAAGCCCCTGACTGCTTTCGAGACCTTTTTTTATTCTAACATCTAATACGTGTTGGACTTGACATTACGTGTTGGTTGTGTCCAAGTAAAACAGTGTATGTATTTGTGTTGGAACCATCCCTTAGCGATTTTTAATGTTGGCTGATAGTATAAATCTATTAGTCTCTTGCATTACTATTTTAATGACTCTTCTTCATGGGGGCCTACTACTACTCGTGTTATGCTAATTTTTCTATTTTTATTTTATATTACCTAGCAGTATCACGTCTTAACAGTGGCTTATTAAGTTCATAATGCTTAACAATTTGTTCAATAAATTAGTGTTTTCTGCGTCAGAGTCGTCGTTAACAGACGCATATTCCTTCGTTAGTCTGATTCCAACTAGTGATAAATATCTGAAGTTGTTTCTTCTTTAAAATAAAAACTACTGCTTTTGCTCTCATATCTTTGAGAACTCTGCTGTACATATGGATGTACGAGCCCCTTTCCATATCAGTTGGCCCACTGATGGAATATTTGGATGGAATAAATGGAATGAATGGGATGGAAGATGGAATGAATATTGCAGTTTAAGTCGATTACCATAAACAAATTATACTCTGCATATTTTTATAAGTTCTTATAGTAATTATTATGGCATTCTTATTAATATTTATTAAAAACATTACCCTTATGGTTTTGTATTTATTTTTAACAATTAAAAAATTTACTAAACGCTGGTTATGTCAACATATGTTGATTTTTTCATAATTACGTTAAATCCAGAGGTAGCTATGGAAAAATCACATCAAAATACTAATATTGTCAGTTAATGTCAAATGTATTTTGTAGTATTGTAAACACCTTTTTGCCGTTTGTAGATTGTACAATGGATCGAGGTCAAGTTATCGATGAGAAAATTTGTTCAATCATTATTAAATTTTTTAACTCTGGAAAATTCAATTCGGAAATCTATTTCAATCGGAATATGTTGCAATTCTCACGCTATAGTGTAAGACATATAGTCAGAAGATGCAAAATTACAGGTACATTAAGACGTATTATAGTGAAAAATCGACGAACAAATTATATGGAGTTAAGCGTTTTATGGAGTGACGTTATTGGAATACGCGTTTCTAGATCAACATGTCACCGAGAAGACCACAAATTAGGATTTGGCACTTACAAAGTAAGTTTTATAGTTGAAAAAATTAATGCGAATTGTTTTTAATAAATTTCGTTTTATTTTATGCTAAGGAAAAGCCACTTTTATCCCTACAACAAAAGAAAAATAGAATAAGATGGTCAAAAGAGCATAAAGATTGGAATCAGTTGCAATGGGATTCAATACAATGGAGTGATAAGTCCCGATTTGAAGAGTGTGTTGGAGACAGTAGGAATCGGGTCATTCACGGGAAAAATGAAGCTTTCCATCCCGACTGTCTGAAGAAAACAGTTAAATTTCCTGCATCTGTCATGATCTGGGACAGCACGTCTTCTAACGGTATATTTGAATATATTTCAGCAGAAGATTTTGTCTTCCAACAGGACGGCCCAGGTTGTCATACCTCAAAAAAGAATTTAAAATAAATTGAAGAACATGGCATACCATTTCTGGAATGGGTTTCTAACAGTCCCGACTTGGTCCCGATAGAAACTTTTTAACGCCAAATAAAAAAAGCTTCGAGAAAACATCCTACCAGGTCCGTCAACGAATTGAAGGAAAAATTGCAAGAAATATGGTATTCGTTTACATTAGAATTTTGTCAGAACTTGGTAAAAACTATGCTTCGAAGAATTATGGATATTATTAAAAATACAGGAGATGTAACTTAGTGGTAAACTTTCACATTTTTTTTTGTTAATATTACATATTCTATGTGTTTTTTTTTAAATTTATTATTATTCTGTTTAATCAAAAGTTTTCATTACGGTATAAAATATTGTCTATAATTAAGAGAGACGTTTTTCTATAATTCAAAAATATTGTTCAATGCAATAAAACTTATAAAATTTAGGCTGTGCTTTTATTTTTGTTCTCTAAAATTTAATTTTCTTATCAATCTAACGTTGGGCCAACTGATATGGGAAGGCGCTCGTAATCATTTCGTTCTTCAATGCCCATGCCATTCTTTTTAAGTTCTGTAAATCTGAAAATGTCTACTTTGTGTTTTTTCAGTTCTTCTATTATTTCCGTATATTTACTGTTTAAATTTTTGACATCACAGGTTCTAAAAAACATAGTCTTTTTTTGCAATGTCTGTCTGGTTTTCTTTAGCGCTCGGGAAATTTTGCGGTTAGATTTTCTTGTAGATAAAAAGTTGGAAGTACGTAAATCCAAGGAGGACCGGGTAATGTCACCTACTTTACCAAACTAAAGAGGCCAGTTTCCCTGTTTGTTTCTTCATCTATATCCATCAGATGAGATACGTCTGTCTCTTCTGTATTCAAAGCCATTGACCATTCTCTCTGATTTTTTACGAAGTTGATACTTCTCTTCCTCCTCCTTTTCCATATATTGCGTGATGGGATCCCAGGATTGGTATAGCAGAGTTGCATAGCCTTATAGAAAAGGTCTTATTTAGTGTAAGTGTAGATCCGTAAAAAGATTACAAACTGGGCAATTGATTAAGACCAAGACCATTAAACCAAACACAAATACACTTATGTATGTATGGAAAAACCTTATAGATTTTTTTTTTCACCTTTTTAGGCTATATTTTATATTTTTCTAATAAATATCAGTCATAATAAATTTGCGAACCCATCCTAAACAAATAAAGTTAAAAGAAGCTCCAGTTTTTCTACTACATTTACAAAAAGCTTTTTTTATTCTAAAATAGGTAGAAGATTCCATTTTTTAAAATGCCACCATTTTCTGCATGCAATCTTGTTTTAAACGAAAGCAAACACATTTGTATATAAATACATATTAATATCCTCGTTTATATTTTCAATAAATTTAACATAATCCTGCTATAAACTATTGTAAAAAATTAACTGTGAGAACGATGTTCAACATTGACAGTTTATGACAGTGTATTTCATATTTGTATGGTAGTTAAACCATTTCACTCGCAGATATTGTTTTTATTGCGTCATTATAATAAATAACATGAGGAGTTGATGCAAATTTATTCAAATTGTTACTACTATGAATCTTTGGTAATGAATAGGTGTAGAAAGTGTAGTAATACTCGATATTTGTATACAAATATATTTCATAAAAGTAGTTTAGGTGTTTCGGAAGGATATTGGTCAATTCTTTTTAACGTGTGTTCTTTTTTAATGCAACCTTTTGATTTTATGGTTTGACAATCACTTTAGCTTATTATTTACTTGATGTAATTGATGTGGCTCCCACTGGAGCATGCTGTATTTGTTAATGCCTTCCACTTTTGATAATACAGAGCTTTTAGGTTTATATAAGATTTTCCTACTCTTCTATTTTCTTCATTCGCATATCCCTTTTACATTTTTATTTATTGCCCACAAACCTTGCATCTGAATTGGTAACTCAATATTCTGTTTTCTTTATGCTGACGCTTAACCCCTATTTTACATATTTTCTATATAGACGCTTTATCATAAATTCTAGATCATAAAAATCTTAGGAAGGACAGTACGTCATTTCCTACGGGGATTACCATTCCCTGGCAGTGGTTTTTCCAATTTTGGAGGGCTGCCTCAATATATAAATTAAACAGTAAGGATGACATACTGCATTCTTGTCTTAGTCTTTTAGTTACTTATATTGGCTCTGATAGTTTACATCCGATTTTTAGGTAAGTAGTGTTATCCCAGTATACTTCTGGAATTATTTCTAAAAGGTATTCACTAATGCCGACTTGTTGTAAAGCTTGTCACAATTTAAATCTTGGAACTGTATCATACGCATTTTCTTGGTCGATGAAGGCTGGATGTATTTCGGTACCAACCGCTATTCTTTTTTCTATTAATTGTTGGATTATAAACAAGTTATCAGTGTAAGATCTACCAGGCTTAAATCCACTTTGGTCTTTGCTAATTAGATGTCCTACATCATCTTTCCAAACAATCTCCCGAAAGTAGGCAGGACACTTAATCCTCTATAGCAGTTAGGATCTTTTCGATTACCCTTTTTAAAGATAGACAGTTGGCGAGCGCTTTTCCATTCAGATGGTACTTTAACTTTTTGTAGGCATTGATTGATTAGAAAAGTTATTCGTTCTATTACGAGTGTACCTTCTACTTTAAGTAACTCTACAGCTATATTGCCAGGCCCTGGAGATCGCCCGTTTTTCATTTTAATTAACGCAGTACGGACCTCGCTTTTAGTAGTATTAATGTTACTATTTATTTGTCTCTCCATACTGTATTCCTCTCCCATATATTCCAATATGGACTCTTGGAGTAAATTTCTATAATGATTTTTCCACTTTTCTATAGGAATTAAGTTGCTTAAGAAGTTACGGGTGTTCTTCTTTAGATTAGTGATAGTTCTCCATGTTTCCGTAGTCTGAGAACCACCAATTAAATTTTAAACTTAGAGACATTTTTGTTCCCAGAAATTGTTTTTTGCTTCTTTTATTTGATTGCGTACTTCTCCGTTTTTCCTCTGATATGTTACTCTATTGCTAGATGTTTTATTGTTAGCCATTTCTTATATATTTTGTTTTTTTCTTGTATCATTTCTTTTACATTTTCTGTCATCCATCGTGGTTCGTGGTGTTTTTTGTCGTTGTTCTCTGTTCCTAATACTTCATAAGCAATTTGTTTTATTACCGTTTTGAGTTTGTTGTATTCTTGTTCTACATCCACATTTCTTTCCATCTCATTTAGTTCCTTTTCTAATCTAGATTAAAAAAGATGTTTAATACTTGGTTGAAATAAAAGATGCAATTTATGTTTCACCGTTTTGTACTGTGTAGTATTGTTTCTCTCACTTTAGGTGTTCTGTTTGTATTATTGTTTAAAGGGACACAAAAGATTAGCTAACAGTATTATTTCTTGACGACTTTTTATTTTATCACAAATGTATGATAACTCTTCATAAAAGGAATCCTTAACTTGTTGATTTGAATCGTCTGTTGGCGCATAGACTCCAACAACTATTGTTTCGATGCCGTAAAATGTGACAGTTATTGTCAGAATTCTTTCAGAGATGTACGCATAGTCTTTTATATATTTTTTTAACGATTTTTGTATAAGAATTGAGACCTCTGATTTATCGTGTACGTGTTTCTCTACTCCTGACCGTATATGAATGTAGTCTTTAATCTGTTGATGTCCGTGGCCTTTTTTTTGGTTTCAGAGAGCACTATGATGTCCATCTTTTGCTTGTCATTTCAGTTAAAATTTCCGTTGTCTTGTGAGTCATGCCTTGAGTGTTCCAAGTACCAATTTTCAAAGTCCTCTTCTTTGCCAGGTGTTGTCGTCGTAAGTTTCCATCCATATTCTGAGGATTGGCGTTAGAATTTTTAGTCAAAAGAGTTTTTTCCAGATAATGAGCGACTGGCCCATCGCTCCAACTCCCAAGCTTGGAGGACCAGGATTTTCTGTTGGGGTTTCTTCCTTTAGTCGACATGTTCCAGTTTTAAGGCACCAGAAACTTGCCTTTCACCCTCTCTCCGCTGCTATGTAACGCACATCCATTGTACCGCCATATACCTGGTGGTTACGCGACATATGTCGCGACATATGTCGTTACGCGATATGTCTTCGAGGACGTAAGAGTAGGATTTACTGGCAGAGCCGAGTTCTGTTTAAAGAACCCTCAACCCTTTCGTTGGGAAATGGGTGGACTTTCTCAGAGTTTTATTGCGATATAAGAGTCGATGTCTCATATTACCCTCGAGGTCCATAAACAGCCTTTAACCACCAATTTTATCAGCTAAATATTAACATTTTCAGCAACGACTTCTTCTTTAACTAACTTGCTTTATTTCACATAACACATTCCTTATTGGACCATCTGATATAACTGTAATATATCCTGCTATTATTTTAATCCCCTTTATAGTGTACACCAACTATCTTGACTTTTAGTTGCAAGATATGAATTTGCCTACGAAGTGATTAATCTTCCCTGATATATCCAATGTACTAGGAAGAGCGAAGTACAAACGATTACAAAAGAAATTGCTACACATGTATAAAAAAAAAAAGCTCGAATTGGTCTGCAGTTTTTAATTATCAATTTATTTTTAATCTTCCTTATTTTGAATCCTAGAATTAATTATCCTAGAATTTCCTCTATTTTCCAAATTTTCTTTGCTTGTATTCATTTGCAACCTTGAACATTTTGTGAAGCCTTATCTACAGTATTTTTATAGTTTATTTTTAATATTATGACTTAATTCCATATAAATATAATATTAACTTCATGTTAGGACTCTATTCTTAATATTTGTGCATAAAATGATTCACCTTAAACTAAGATTCAAATATTAAACCCTTTTCTTATTAAAGGCGTTTACGGACGTCCTGTATATATCTTATATCTTTAAAATCTAACTTCATTTCATAAATAAGTTTTTATGTACAAATAAAAACTCCTCTCATCCGTCAAAAGTTTCACTTCTCGACTCCCTGAAGACCCTATAAAACAGAAATTCTCCCGATTTCAATACCTATCAAGCTAATTTCCATTGAAGTTACTCATCTGGGTGTACAGGTTTCCGAGAATAAAAACATCTTGCTCGGATCGAGACACCCTTGATAAGCAACTTGAACAAAAGAAAGCGGTAATGTCACTCCGGGAGATTAGCACCATTTATTAAAGAAAATGATGACGAGAGATAAATTCGGGCAGATATCCCGCTTTCTGTTTGTCCTTACCCTTATTCCGCTACCGCGAATTACTTTAAGAACGAAATTTTGGCGGATGGGGAAGAGTGAAGAGGATCTTTAATCAAGCTTGTCGGTCTGGTAGAAAATTTATAAAGTTGTCTTATATGTAATTTCTTATTTTGGAATGCATATGCTGAGTTTCATAAAAATCAGAACAGCTAATAAGAGTTGATTGATTGTATTGAGATTAATTTAGAAATTAAATGTTTTATGGTATCTTAAGAGAAATATAAAATAAAAATAATTATATAAACGATATAAATCTACATTATGAATTCATATACCGAAACTTAAGAAATAAAACGCCTCCCAAATATTTAATTAATTACTGTAAATCTCAAACACATTCTTAAAAACATCATGTAGGTGATTTCCTAGGCGATTCGCAGTAGGTGTTTACGGCTGTTCCGACATAGCGAGAGTTCCACTGAATTCTATAAATACTTCCAAGAAAGAGTCGAACTGTATATAAGGGCAATTAAAAATTAAGGAATTAGTCTAACAAATATATTTGTACGGTTAAATAAATAAACGGTATAAATTCTTCGTGTTTTAGTGTTCAAATAAATTAAACTGAATATTACATTGGTGTTCGAAGTAGGTATTTAAATAAATTTTGAGAAAAATGGCTAGGAGACTTCTTTTGGCATCATAACCCTGGATGGGTCGTTGCCTGTCTGGCTATGTCCGTCCATTCAGATCTCTCTTGAACCCTTCTCCTCTATTGTGTTATATTCATGGTTTTTAGGTCGTCTTCCACGTCATCCAACCATCTTGTCCTGGCTTACCGGCTTCCACTATAACATCTTTTTTGCTGTTTTGGTGTCTTCTTGTCGCTGAACATGTCCCAGCCATGACAGTCTTTGACTTTTCACAAATCTTACAACGTCATACCCTTCATTCAGTTCATTAACCTCGTCCATTTTCCTGATTCTCCATGTGCCGTCTTCCTCTTGCACCGGGCCATACACTTTTTTCAGTATCTTTCTCTCGAATGTCCTGAGTTGGGCTTCCTGTTTTTTTGTTATTACCCAGGTTTCACAACCATAGGTTACTACGGGTCTAATCAAAGTTCTGTAGATAGTCATTTTGGTTCTTTTGTCTAATAATTTCGATGTCATTAATCTTTTATTAGCATAGTATGTACAATTTCCACTGGAAATACGTGCATTAATTTCGCTGCTTACGGAATTCTTCTGATTGATTTCTGTGCCCAGATATGTGAAGGCATCCACACGTTCAATAGTATAGTTATCTATTGCTATATTATTTTTATTCTCAGATGTTCTTTTGATGGTCATATAGTTATGTTTTGTTTCTCATCTTTCGTTTATTTTAAGACCTCTTTTTTATGCTTCAGACTCAATTAGGTTGAATTAATCAGAACTAGGTTGAACAGCATGGTTAAAAGTGCGTCTCCCTGTCTCATCCCCATGTTGACGTCAAAAAGGGGAGACAGTTCTCCATCTATTCTAACTGCGGCTTTCAAACACTGCAAAGTAATTTTTATAAGGCTGACATATTTTTTTGGTAAACCTAGATTTCGGAGGTCTTCCAGCATTTTGCTTTTCACACTATCAAAAGCTTGTTTAAAGTCTATATACATATTATATAGTTCTATGTCGTATTCATAAACTTTCTCTTGTATTATTCTAAGTATAAATATGTTGTCTGTAGTGGCTCTATTTTGTCTGAATCCATTTTGATAATCACCAATTATATTTTCGGAGTATTCTGATCTAGTGTAGATAATACCAGAAAGGATTTTGTATATTACATTTAGCAATGTAATTGGTCTGTAATTCTGGCATTTCCTCTTATCTCCTTTTTTATATATTGGCTGTATAAGACCAACTACTCATTCCTCCAGCATTTGCTTCTTGGTCCATATAAACTTTATCAGGTAATGGAATCTTCCTCAAAGTTCCCCCCAATGTGCTGCTGCGCCGTAAAATATAATTGTCTCGTTTTGATCATTTCCATTTTCTGCATTTAGGTTTTCCTCAAAGTATTCTTTCCCTCTCATTATAATTTTTTGTTTCTCTGTTATTAGTTCTCCGTCCTTGTCTTTGCATATTGTCAATTTTGGTCTAAATGACTGTGTGCTTTCTTTTATTATTTTATGGACTTTTCTACTCTCATGTCTGTTGTTATGTTTTAGGATTTGTTGTACTTATTTTTTCAAAGCCTCTCTTTTTTTCTTTTGCATATTCTAGTCGCTTGTATTCTCTTTTTGTTATAAATTTCTCTTGCGTTTCTTTGAAGTTGGTTAAGCCAAGCTTGCCTTTTTTCCCCTACTGCAGTTCTGCATTCATGATCATACCATTCCGCATTTCTTCCATTATTATTATTTTTAATTGTCTCCATTCTTCCTCTGCAGTATCTTCCTCTCTGATTCCGTTAAGTTTTATTAGGAGAGTATTTTGATATTCTTGTGTCTTTGTTGGACTTTTAAATCCTTCAACATTCCATTTTTTAATTTGGCTATTTTTCCCTTTTGCCACTGTCGCGATTTTCTGTCGCAATTTTGCCCCCACAAGATAGTGATCTGACTCAGAGTTCGGCCCGCAATACGTTCTGACATTAGTTATGTCTGTTGCCCATCTTTTTAAGATGAGGATGTGATCAATTTGATCGACTTCATTGGTTCCTGGTATTTTCCATGTTCCTTTATGAATATATTTTCTCTGGAAGTTAATGCTGACAACTACATAATTATTTGCTGTTGCAAATTGTGCAACCCTAAGTCCATTTTGACTAGTTTCATTATGCAAACTATGTTTCCCAAATATGTTTACAAAATTTTCTTCTTTCCTTAGCTTAGCATTAAAGTCGGCTAATGTTATAACAGCATCGTGTCTTTAGATTTTATCACATACTTCCTGAAGTTCTCCATAGAATCTTTCAACCTCGTCTTCATCTGCCTTTTACGCCAGTGCATATACATTAACTATTATTACGTTATGTTGTTTACCTTTGAGTCTTATGGTGCAAATTCTGTCTGATTGGTATAAATGGGATATGGGCGTTTCGCAGTCTTTTGGTTACTATAAACCCTACTCCTCTTTCACCTTGTCTCATTTCATTTTCGGAGTAGTATAGTAAGAACTTATTTTTACGAATTTCTCCCTGGCTCTTCCATCTGATTTCCTGCAGTGCCAATATTTGAACCCCGTTTTTTAATTTCTTCTGCCATACTTATCATAGCTCCTGCCTTTAAGAAGGTTCACACACTCCAGGTTCCAAATTTTAAATCCATAATCATGTCCATTTTTCTTTGCTGTTCGTAATTGTGAGATCCGTCCATTTGTTTCATTAGCCAATGTATTCGCAACAATTGAGTTTTACAGGGAAGGGTTGTTAGTCCTTCGCTCAACCCCCTATTCATCGGAGGACCAATTCTCCCTTCTTCGTCAGCCCTGACCCCACCTTCCACTGGGTTCGGTTACCCAATCTTCAGTGGGATTGCTCAGGTTACCGGTGTGTACCAACTTGGAGGTGAAGATAGGAATTACGTAGGAGATACTGAGTAATAGAAGATGAAGAGGTAGAATAATTCACATGTAGAAATAAAAAAAGCGCCTATGAAAATGGACAAATAGAAAAAATGGAAGAAAATTTTAAAAACAATGAAATTAGAGGGCTTACTAATACCTAAAAATGATAAAAAGTGGGTATAAACTTCAAACCAGTCTATATAAAGATAAAAGTGGGCAAATGATCAGTGATCAACTGAAGGTCACAGAAACCTGGAAGCATTATTTTCAGACCCTACTTGATACACAAGTAGACATGGAAGATAAAATGGGTACAAACTACGTAGAAGAGAATGAACTAGAGACTGGTGTAGAAGCTCCAAGCATAGAGAAATTTCTCGAAGCTATTAAGGCCTAGAAAAACAATAAAGCCCCGGGAGTTGAGGAAATACCAGCAGAATTGTATAAGGTAGGTGGCTACCACCTAGCAAATCACATCCACGCGCTCATCAAAGACATATGGCAAGAAGAGAAAATACCCACCGACTGGAAGAAAAGTATAGTATACTCGATATATAAAAAAGGAGACAAACTAAAGTGCAAAAACTACCGTGAAATTTCTCTACTATGTAAAGCATATAAAGTCCTCACGTATATTATAAACTAGCGGCTCCAACCACTAGCAGAAAATATTATTGGAGAGTATCAGACGGGCTTCAGATACGAGAGTATCAGATGTTCACGTGTTTGTAGATTTCAAACAGACATACGACTCAGTAAATAGAAAAAAACTCTACAATATATTCATTGAATTCGCAATAAAACACAAGCTAATTAGACTCATTAAAGCCACAATGGATGAAACTCAGGCATGTGTACGAATACAAAACCACCGGACAAACTTTTTCAACATTTCTAAGGGACTAAAGCAGGGAGATGGGCTGGCCCCAACTTTGTTTAACCTGACACTGGATTATGCGGTTAGGCAAATGCAAAGTGGACGAGGAAACCTACTGACCAACCAAACGGTTCAACTGGTCGTGTATGCTGATGATATTAATATTATCAATAGAACATCAACAGGAGCACAGGAAACATACGCAGAGTATAAAACGCAAACAAAAAAGCTAGGTATGGAAATTAACACAGAAAAAACAAAAATAATGATACAGACGAGAAGAAATGTAGTCCTACAAAACATTATACATAAAGATGACATTGAAACCGTTGGAAAGTTTACATACTTGGGAGTAGAAATATATGCTAAAGGATCACAAGATGGAGAAATACCGATGAGAACGATGCACACAAACGGAGCTTATTTTGCCCTCTCCCATATATTTCGGTCTAAAAATGTCCACCGAAATACAAAGATAAGAATCTATAAAACCTTAATTCGACCAATAGCATGTTATGGCAGTGATGCATGGGTCCTGAAAGAAACATCCAAAAACATACTCGAGACATTCGAAAGGAAAGCATTGAGGAGAATACTACGACCTGTGAGGGAAAACTGAATCTTCAGAAGTCAATACAACAACGAGCTTTATCAACTCTATAAGGAAGCACCACTTCATTAGAATACAAAGATTACAATGTGCCGGACATGTGATATGAATGGGAGAGGATAGGCTACCAGAAAGAGCACTAACTGCTAGAATGCAGGGAAAGAGACCGGTTGGAAAGCCAAGAAAACACTGGGAAGACACAGTAAACAGCGACGCATAAGCCCTTTTAGGAGTCCGTGTATAGGGAAGATCAGCCACAGACGAGCAAGGGTGGAGGCAAAAAATATAGGAGGCCTCTAGAAGAAAAAGAATTATTCACATAAATATAATTCGTTTGGTATTTTCAAAATCAAATAAAGATCAAACTTTTATATTGTCAAAAGATATATACAAAGTTTGTAAAATAACTATTTGATTCCATTAATATTCCAATATATCGTCTTATTCAGTACATGCTATCCACTATCCAGCTATTTTAGTGCAACTATTTTGTCACCAGCTAATTTGTCGTAACTATTTTGACTCCAGCTATTTTGTCGGCCTATTATACGTTCTTCTATACTTATTCATATTGCTCCACTTCACCCTACACCACACCACCGCCATCCTCCAGCCAAATTTAAGATAAATAACCCGATGGATGACTTAGAAGTTTCTGTTGTATAACGCGTTCAGAACCGTCGAATGTTGATCGTCATGTTCGGTAATTGATGGCTTTTCTGATATGCATACGACTATTTATGTAATCGTAACGGTTTTCTGAAGTCAATGAGTCAACGAACTTCCATAAGCAAATCGCAATTTGGATATTTTTAAGCCTTGAAGACCCTTCGGGGCTAACAGTGCTTGAATGAGTTTTTTAAAGTGCATTAATCATCTCTCGGTTGAACCATTTACTTCAACAAAAGATTTGTAATGCGAAAAGTTGAAGCATTATATGCTTTCTGTAGAATAAAAACTAAATTAAGTTTAGTTTGTATTACAAAATTTATAAGTGATAAATACAAACACTATTTAATTGACATTGCGACGAAAACCATTATTGATTGGTTTCATAATATATTATAAAAATCGTTACTGCTCAAAATAATTACTAGGAGTATAGATTTGTCGACAATATCCTACTAATTACTAAAAATTTCAACCAAAAACGACACAAATAGTAGTAGAAAGAATAGATGTTTGACCAAATAAGTAGGCTCTAACTTTATTAACATCAATAAAACCAGACTCTAAACCAGCGTCCAGCATTGGGTAAATTAAAGGAATGAATCTTCTTCAAAAATCTTTAATATCTGAATATTGTAGAGCATCCAATATCTTGCATATATTTACGAGTCTTTCTCCGTTGTTGTTAACAGTTAGTCAGTTGTTAACAGTTACTCATAAATATATGCCAACAATATGAGTTAAAGATTTTGAATGGTTTTTTCGCCCACGAGAACATACACAAATACACCTGGTATCAGCACACAAGAGGACTAAAATCGATAATAGATTATTTCATAACAAGACAACAAACTAAGTTAAGAGTACAGGACGTAAAGGTGAATAGAGGAGCAGAGTGCGGCTCGGACCACTGCCTGATAATAGGAAAAATATATACACCATTCGTAGACAGGAACCACACAGACATCAACAAAGAACACAGAGAAAAAATAGAAAGAACTACGTACACCTTAGATAATCTATATAACGAGAGCACACATTTACTTTACTCCTGGAGACTAACACAAAAACTACAGGAATCACACAGATCAACGACGGATGAATACGAACATATAAAAAACTGCATGAAAGACGCAGCGCTAGAAGCCTTAGGGCCACAGGTACGGAGAGTAGATAAACCATATTGGTGGGATAAAGAAGTGGAACAAAAGATAAAAAGAAAGAAGGAAGTATATCTAAAGTTATTATAACAGGGAGACGAACATACAAAACAACAATATAAAAACTTGAATAAAGAAGTCAAACGAGAAGTGGTTAAAAAGAAAAATAGTGCATGGGAACAAAAATGCCAATACCTAGACAACCATATAGAGACAAAGAGCTCTGAAGCCTGGAGAACTATAAAAACGATGAGAACAACGACAAAAAACCAAGTCATAATAAATAGAATACCAGAGAACACATGGGTATAGCATTTTGAGAACTTATTAACAGAGAGAAGAGAAAGATTTAAACAGACAAATAAACAAGTGGAAGTAGAAGGAAGAATCGAAATATCAATAGAACAAGTGAAAGAAGCAGTTAAGGGAATGAAATTTAAAAAATCTCCAGGCCCCGGCGGAATACATCCAGAGTTGATTGGGTATGGATCATCAAAACTGTTTGAGATGATCCGAAAATTATTCGAAAGATGCTTAAACGGAGAAGAAGTTCCAGAGGAATGGAGACAATCGTATATCTCTCCAATACACAAGAAAGGCACAAAGATGGATCCTAAAAACTATAGAGGGATCGCAGTGATTGCTACTATAGGCCGACTATACTCAAAAGTACTACGAAACCTGATAGAAAATGATATTAAAGACAAACAACTCGAAGAACAAGCGGGATTTAGGGCCGGACGCTCCACTATGGATAATATTTTCACATTAAAAATTGCAATGCAAAAACGAGTGCAGAGAAATAGAGAAACTCATATAGCTTTAATAGATTTGGAAAAAGCATATGACAGTGTACCGATCTCCCAACTATGGATAGAAATGGGTAACTTGAAAATAAACCCAATTCTTATTAACGCCACTCAAAAATATTACGAACAAAACTTTGCAAGAATTAAAATGGGACAAGAAATCACCTCTCCTTTTCAAACAACAAAGGGACTAAGACAAGGCTACTCTCTGTCACCCATCTTATTTAAAATCTATTTGGACAGATCCTTAGTGAAATGGGTTAAAAAATGTAGAAACATGGGAATAACGGTGGAAGAAAACAAACTATATACACTTTTCTTTGCGGATGACCAGGTAGTAATTGTCGAAGACAGCTACGATCTTAGTTATGGTAAGAAAACTGCAAGAAGAATATGAGGTGGCAGGTCTAGACATGAATATGACAAAATGTGAATAGTCTTGGAAGACGACAAAATCAAAGGCGTGCAATCCTGCAAATATTTGGGGGTCATTTTCAACAAGAAGGGAAATAGCGCAGATGAAATCAGGGAAAGAATAAACAAGGGCAGAGCAGCGACCCGTGCCTTAAACTCTCTTCTCTGGCAAAAAACAATTCGACGAGAAACCAAAAAACACATTTACGGTAGTATAGTCCAAAGTATTACACTTTACGGTTCGGAAGTATGGGACGTCACCAAAGCTTATAGAAACAAACTTATTACGACAGAAATGGATTATCTGAGACGAAGCTGCGGTAGATCAAAACTGGAGAGAGTTAGAAACGGACAAATAAGAAACGAAATGAAAATGGAGAGAAATATCAATGATGACATAGAAAGAAAACAATTAATCTGGTTCGGACATGTTAAAAGAATGCAAGAGTACAGATGGCCTAGGAGAGTACTGGAATGGATCCCTCCTGAAAGAAAAAAGAGAGGACGACCACGGAGAAGTTGGCGCAACGATATTGATGAAGCAATGGCGGCAAGAGACTTAGAAGAGGCAACTGCATATGACAGAAAAAGATGGAAATTGGGGGCGGAGAAGCGGCGACAGCCGTAATTATCCGTTATTATATATCCAATCCCTCGACAAAAAAGAGAACAACAATAATTTATAGGATATTATAAATGATGGACGGATGAAGAAAATCCAAGAGGAAAGACTGCACCACATATTATTATTACAACAACAGTGTGAAGAAATCGGGGTATTAGAACGTAAGCATCATTAGTTCAACCTCCACCAAAGATCAAAGAAGCAGCAGACCTTTATAAATCAAAAAGACTAAGACACTTAACAGACGGGCAAGGAAATCTAATAGTTGATATTAAAGACGTAAAAACAACATAAATCAACTATGTGACACGACAATAGGAGTGTCACTTTCACACAAAATGGTAACAACGATACCGGACGACCTATTCTAGAATTCTAAATAAAAGCTGCTATATAACAGGATTAAGGAGGGAAAAGCCGCAGGACAAGAAGACTTAAACGCAAAACTTTTGAAAATTATGGACAAAGGCGCAGTAAAAAGACTTACCTTGATCTTTAATAATATAAATCGAAGTTAAAACATACCCTTTAATACCCCTTAAAACAATACCTTAAAATCCCATTGTGAAAAAATGTGAAGACTATCAAATAATAGGCCTTATAGATCAGGGAAATAAAAAAAAGTACCTTGTTTGTGACACTGAACCTGCTAAGCAAACGGCAGTTATTTTGAGTAGTACCTACGGACCTCTGCAACAAAAACCTATAATATTTTCTGCAGTCGATTTTTTGGACTCTTTACAACAACAGACAATGATCATAAAGTGAAGCATTTGAAATTGGTTAGAAAGTTGCCAGATAAGTTAAAAATTTTGACTTACATCTTAGATCTCTCATTGCCTGACACATTAAGTCCCTTTTTATTCTGTTATTTGTATGTTTAAAACCGATGAAAATTGAATACAGTGAGGGTTTATGAGGGGTCCAGAAGCAAAACCAGCAATCTCCACTTTGACAATTTTGTCAGGAAGTTTTTTTAAAGTTTTATTTTCTTTGTTATTTATATTTATTTGTACATTGGCTTTAGTTATTTACAAAATTATTCTAATTATTTCATTAAATTTTAAGTAATTAAGAATTTAAGTTTGGAGATTTCTGGTTTTGCTTCAAACACTTGGATATTGCCGATTTTGCAACAGAAAAAACAATATATGAAAGCAAAACACACACATCTTCCTTAAAACTAAATTTTTATTAAAAAAAATCTTAAGACAGATATTTATGCAACAAAAAGTTTTAAACAACTAAATCTGAAATTTCATTACAATATCTCCTTCATTTTCTTCAGAATCAATAAAATTTTCTAGCATATCATTATTCGTGTTTAAAGCGTTATGGTAAAACTTAAGATTTTCAAAGTTTTCCACTCTTTTCCAAACTGTTTTGTTAGGAGTTTATTAACGTCCCAAAGTTTTAAGGGGTTAACTTTTATAGCTCCTAATTTAATAATATCAGGAAGAATCATCCTGATATCTTTTCTAGCCTTACAAACATTTTTTGGTTTTCCAATATCGCTTCGATAGTGCGGCTCTCCCCTTACCAAAACGTTTAATCCATTTTTATTCTTGGTTAAAATAATACGTTTAATAATCGAAAACTTAAAGTGTCAAAAGGCAGTGCCTTTTAACACCCTATAGGCTTCTTCTTTCCAATTAGCAACTTAAAATCTTTTCCGATACAAATTACTTTGCCAAATTGACTGAATACCTTATTGTATTGCTCTGACCTGGTAATAACTTCTATTTTCTTCAATACTTGTTCGATTCTGCTAAAAATGCGATCGCTTGGAAGAAATGAGTGACCTGTGACTGGGTATATAAGTTCAATAAAATGTAAATTTTGTGCGGCATCCAAAATCATCTAGCACATGTAGCGACTATAATGCAATTTTTATTTTGATCACCGCATCCATCGAAGACCAATCTCAAAGTTTTAATGCCGTCCAAATTTGTTTCATTAAGTCCATGAAATAAAGCGGAACTTACCTCACTGGATCCTTTATAAAACTCATTTTTGGTCTATGTATATATGAAAGTTTTTTCTTTGGTTTGCTTATTTTTGATGATCCTTGTACAAAGCAAAGGTTATAAATATACAACTGTCGGCTATAGTAAGCGTTTTGATCCAGGACCTTTGGAAGTACTTAATTTTTTTGACAGTCGAAGCTTATTGCAATTAAATCATCTTTAGTCTCTCGCAATAGTGAATAAAAAGCCTTTGCTTTTAGTTTATGAACGCGTTTGTTGAAAAATAGGTCTTTCTTTTTATATGCATTATTTGTTTCAACTTTGATTTGCTCATCAAATGACAAACAAGTAGAACATACATCCGTTCGTGGTGTTCCAAACCCCAAGTTGAAACATTTGTTAAAAATATTTCGAAAATTTTATTCTTTAATACAATCGTAGACTAATTTTGGAAACCAAATTCAGAATTTCGCTTTAATCTGTGCCTTCTAAGAATTGCAAGGCAAAACAGACGTTGATAAAGATGTTAAGAGAGACATGGGGAATCTAAAAATTGCATTCCACAACATATCTCCTCAACTAAGCAAAATTCTATGTTGTGGAATGCAATTTTTAGATTCCCCATGTCTCTCTTAACATCTTTATCAACGTCTGTTTTGCCTTGCAATTCTTAGAAGGCACAGATTAAAGCGAAATTCTGAATTTTGTTTCGAAAATTAGTCTACGATTTTATTATCAGATGTCGCTACATTGCATCTATACGAAGCCATGTTGCCTCCTAAGACAGAAAAGATTTATTTCACGTTCAGAGCGATTGCGAAAGCCGTTCTGATGAGGCCTATTGGGCCGAAATACGTATAAGCGGATGCGCAAGCGCCCTGTACGTGAAATCAAATCTTAACTGTCTTTTCCTTTTTATTTCGATATACTCTGTATGAGTACTAGAAACCAATTCGCTAAGAATTTTGCTTAGTTGAGGGGATATGTTGTGGAATGCAATTTTTAGATTCTCCATGTCTCTCTTAACATCTTTATCAACGTCTGTTTTGCCTTGCAGTTCTTAGAAGGCACATATTAAAGCGAAATTCTGAATTTGGTTTCGAAAATTAGTCTACGATTTTATTATCAGATGTCGCTACATTGCATCTATACGAAGCCATGTTAGAGTTGCTTCCTAAGACAGAAAAGATTTATTTCACATTCAGAGCGATTGCGAAAGCCGTTCTGATGAGGCCTATTGGGCCGAAATACGTATAAGCGAATGCGCAAGCGCCCTGTACGTGAAATCAAATCTTAACTATCTTTTCCTTTTTATTCTTTAACTTTATGATTGTCTGTTACCTCGTTATATATAAATACTATGGCAGCAATAACTCAATTTGGAGAAAATATGCAGATCGCTAGTTTTGCTTCTATAACTCTCTATGTTCATAATAGGTTGCTTGTGTTTCTTTTAGTCCGTGCATTTTGATCCATAACCGACCAAAAATTACGCCTAAATCTTGCTTGGTATTTCTTTTTGCATATTTCTTAATCTTTTTTTTAGATTATTAGTGTCACAATGTTTATAATTTTGCTGAATTCATGCTTTTCCATAGATTTTTCTAAAAGAGGATTCTATCTTAATCTAAATCCTGTTCTGTATTTCTTTTTGCATAATCCTTAATTTTTTTTTAGATTATTACTATGACAATGTTTATAGTTTTGCTGAATTCTTGCTTTTCCACAGCTTTTTCTAAAAGAGGATTATATCTTAATCTGTCTTGTTACTTCTTGTTTCAAAGAAACACTAGTTTATGTAACTTTATTGGCCGGTATTAATTTCTCATAGGAGCCGAGTGACCCGTAAACACGCACACGTTCCAAACTTTGATTAGAAGAAGTATCAACATCCGCGAAACCGGATCCCTTTTTGCCGTACCACTAATCCCCTTTCCCGAGTTATCCAACCGAACGAGCCATATTGGATTGGGCTCGACAACTCCACGAGTAGTTTCTTCCTAACAAACTTAAGATTAATCCTTGCACCACCTAATTCACTTCCGGTTTACACAACTAACATGATTAATAGCTCTTCTTCTGCTGGCTAATTGACCTCGATTCAGTTTTCGATTGAAGTTTAAAAAGTAACTGCCAGTGGCGTTACACTAAAAATCTAACGATTTGATAAATTATCAAACATTTATCTAACATTTTGGGCTTTTGAACTCCAAAATATAATCCAATGCTAGTAATATATTAGTAAATTTTGATATAAATATTCTATTTACAAACATACCATTCGATAAAACTTAAAAAATAGTAAAAACCAAATTAAAAAATTATAATTCATTGTTAATTAAGGGAACAATTTTAAAATTTTTCACCATTAATATTTACTTCTAATTCTTCTTCCACTACTTTTAGGTAGGTATATTTCCGATTTTTCTTTAACATTGCCTATACTTCCTATTTTTTACCTTTTGTTTATGCGACTGTTCAGTTCTTCCTTTCAACATTGCACACATTTATTTATTTTGTCTATCCTGTATGTTTTTCTGATGTCATTGCTTCTTGATATTTCCATAAGTGTAATTACTATTTTAATGGAATTAAGCCACAATTGAAGTTAAAATAAGTATATTGTCAGTAGTAATATCCCTAGGTCATTGATAACAGACGAGATAATTTCATGACAATCGAAAGCTCGTTCCTTGGTAACAGCACGAAGGCGAAGGCTGAGTGCTGTTACCAAGCAACGAGCTTGAGAAATTTGTCATGAAATTATGAGGCATTCATCAATGTCCGAGGGATATTCGGCGGATAATTTTTCGAAAAAAAAAATATATTTGTGACTGTAGGTTGTATTTCTGGGAATTTTTTCTTTGATTAGCGCATTTATACTTTGAACATTCTCATTGCCCAAACGTGACATTTTGAAATTTATTTGGATGAAGTTGTCAAACTCGATCGTGTTGTCATAGGGATTGAAAATTGCACTGAATGCAATTATCAGTCTAATGTTGACATGATTGGGTGAAATTGTTCCACATGACACAAAATGACGAAATTTGAATGGTTGTTAGAACAGTCGAAAAATTATCGTTTCAATTTCCACTTCGGAAATCATTCTCAAAATACAAACATTATTAATTTAACAATTTTTGTTTTTTGTTACTCGGTAAAGACTTCTTCTAATAATTTAATTTTATCTGACTTATTTATATTAATAATTCAGACATACATTATAAATTTTAAAGTAGACGACTTCAAAATGATATTGCCGATATTGCTGAGTTGAGTTCCTGGGACGACTTTATTGTAAAATATATAGTTCATTCGATTATATGAAATTAACTTTAACTTGAGAATAACCGTCAGAAGAAATTATAGCATGTGATTCGTCTTTAAAAAGATAACCACATTTCATGATAACAGTAGAATTCTCCTGTTGGTGATTCCATACTAAATCATGAGGAAAAACCAGAAAAAAATCTCATAATACTATCCCGACATGGTAAGTATTTGGTCTTAAAGTTAGTTTACTCTCCTTAAACATCAAATTCTGATTTTATATGTATGTTGTATGTATGTATATTTTATATGTTATCACGAACAAGGAAGTTCTAGAAAAAATGAAGAAGGAACCAGAGATTGTGTATACGATAAGTAAACACGTTATGAGAAATCAGCACCGTTACTCCCTGCTGCAGTCTATATTGCAAGATAAAGTCAAAGGTAAGAGAGGACCCGGTAGAAGGAGAATATCATGGCTGCGGAATTTATAAAAACATGGTTTAAGATAACCTCAACGGAGCTGTTTCCAGCCGCAGCGAGCAAGGTCATGCTTGCCAATATGATTTCCAACATCCGAAACGGATAGGAACCAGAAGAAGAAGAAGAATGTATGTTGTTTAAAAAACATAAATGATATACATATCCTCGATATGTTACTGACTTACTAAAAATGGTATTTTCCTTTTATTAACTTCCTCTTTTAATATGGGTAACCAGATTCTACTACATTCTGTTGAAGAATTTGCGACACAATTGGTCCCATTTAGCATAATTAGAGCCGCTTCTTTGATTTTTCTCTTTTTACAATAGTTCCATTGAACCCTAGGTTCATTTTTCCATGTGTCTTTACATATTTGAAATCTATCAAATTTTCTATTTTTAATATAAGATTGATGTTCATTTATTCTAACATTTAATGGCCTTGATGTTTTACCTAAATAAAACTGATCGCATTCACAAGGTATTTTATAAATACATTTCTTTGTTCTTTCTTGTTCATTGTAGGTTTAGGTTTAGATAAAATAGATCTCAATGTATTTGTTGTTTTGAATGTTGTTGAAATGTTGAATAACTTTTTAAACTTTTCTTATTATTCTTTTATGTATCTTCTTCTCATGGTGCCGTCTCCTTTCGAAGATTGGCGATCCAAATAGCAATTGTAGTTTTGGAAACTGCTGCGCGAAAGATTTCTGCGGATGAGCGGTCGAACCATCTCCTCAGGTCTTTCAGCCACGAGTTCTGGCGTCTTCCCACTCATCTTCTGCCCTGTACTTTTCCTTCCAGTATAACTTGAAGTAATTCATATCTTTCGCCTCTAAACACATGACCCAAGTATTTCATTTTCCTCTCTTTGATTATTCTTGGTAATTCTTTTTGTTTACACATGCGACGAAGTAGCTCAACATTAGTAACTCTTTGTACCCATGGAATTCTCAACATTCGTCTGTATATATACATCTCAAAGGCATCTATTCTTTTTTCTATTTCAGAGTCAATTGTCCAACTTTGACAATCATACAGTCAGAGAGAAAAAACGTAATATCTGATCATTCGGATTCTAAGCTGCAGACTAAGGTCTGTCTGATCTTGTAAAAAATTGTTTCATGCTCATGAATGTTTTCCTTGCTTGTTCGATTCTTGATAGGATTTCTTTTTTTTTTTTGGATTACACTGACTATTGATATTTACTCCCAAATATTTTATGGAATTTACCTGTTCTATTATTTGACCCTTGGTATACACATGTACACTTATCGGTGTCTTTAAAAATACTAAAGTTTTGGTTTTGGAAACGTTTAGATGTAAACAGAATATTTCGTTGTGGTGAACTACCGCATTTATTATATTTTGTAGTTCTTGTGCGTTGCTTGCTATTAAGACGGTATCATCAGCATATCTGATGTTGTCTATGCTGATTCCGTTAATCTTAATTCCTCCTTGGACCTCGTCTAATGCTTCTCTGAATATAGACTCCAAATACAAATTAAACAGTAGCGGTGATAAGACACAACCCTGTCTCACTCCTCGTCGGATTTGTATATCTTCGGATGTTGTGTGCTCTATTTCAATTGTTGCCGTTTGGTGTCAGTATAGTTCTGAGAATCTTTTATGTATGGTATTGTTATTTTCCTTGTATTATTTCTTCTGTAGACTTATGTGTTTATATAGACATATATTTTTATAGACTTTTTGTGCACTTTTCGATGAGTAATTAAGACCAATTAAGTCTGTAGGAGAATGGTAAAACTCAAACTGAAAAGCAACGCAATCGCCTAGTTTGAACTAAATTGTTATCACTGACTAGGTGAGCCAAAGTTAGGCATCGCATCGTACAGCTAATGTTTGTTAATGGTGTAACTCTATTTCTATATAAGTATATAGTATATTATCGATCTATTTAGTCTCACGTTGCTCTTTGTGACGTAGCATATTTTCTCTCTCTCTCCCCCTCTCTCCGATGGCGCTACAGCCCAAATCTAGCATTGGCCTCTTCCAAACTATACCTCCAACTACTATTTAAATGGGAATAAGCCACAATTAAAGGTTAAATTACGTTTAATGACGTTTCAATTTCCACTTCGGAAATCGTTCTCAAAATACAAACATTAGTAATAGCGATAACACCAATTTTTATTCAAACTCATTTTCCTGTACATCGCTAGGGTTCCTCGGCATAATGGGCTGTCTTTTTCTTTTTCCACTGGGTACTATATGTCGTTTTTTGGGTCCATATTTCTAGACGGTTATAATAAAACATCTAATTACCCCCTTTACGTAAATTTCAATAGAATTATAAACAATCGGAAATTTTTGCAATATTTTGTCTTTAAAATGAAAAATATGCAATTTTCTTATTCGTCAAAGTTTACTTAATACTTTAAAACGTTCATACTCTTTCTCTATAGTGAACCAATTACGTTACTTTAATTCAAAATCAAGTTGTTCTTGTATTAACCGGTAATAACACAATAGTTTACACTGCCTCAATAAAACTATACAACTCCTAAAATCAGATTTCGTCACAGCTACGCTTCTTGTTGCAACAGCAAATCCCCTTAAATCTCATTCATTCCGGAGATTCGTTCTGGATGCACAACTTCAAATTTATGTTTTATATCCCCAGTAATAAGTTGGGAGTTTCGAAACTATCATAAAATTGTTGTAAATATGTATTGGAATGAGATTTATGGGCGAATGCTGCTGCCAAGACCAGAGAACTAAAGTTTTTGTTGGCTGATATCACATTACGGATGCAGAATATGTTACAGTTTACTTTGGCAGCGCTGAAGTTGAAGTTTCGAAGTTGTTAAAGCATATTTCTTCATTGAAAAGCACACTTGGAGTTTTTGGGACCGGTAGTTAATTTTAAAAAATTGTCGGAAAAGTTCGGTTATGTACTTGTTTGTTCACGTTGCAGTTCGATAGACAAGAAATTTTTTATGGAAAGATATACCAAATTCAGGTATAACTACAGTTTATATATATATATATATATATATATATATATATATATATATATATATATATTATATATATATATATATATATATATATATATATATATATATATATATATATATATACAGTAGAATCTCTATAAGTCGAACATCAAAATAAAAAAAATAGTGCAATAAAAAGTACTTACTTTTTTTGCTTTAGATAATTCAGTTCTATAGTATTGTCTAAAAGGCATAAAGAGCAGAAAAGTCTTGTTTTTCAGAGTTGCTGGTTTGTTTTACAAAATTCCGTAAAGTATTAAATAAATGTTGTTCTTGTGTCTTTAATGGGAACTTTTTTTAATAATACCTTGATCCATAGACTTTAATTTTGATGTAGTATTGGCAGGACGATATTGCATTTTAACTGCTTTCATTTATTGAATATTATTATGGGCTGTACAATGTACAATTAACAACGAAACACAAGAATTTTTTATCTTTTGCCATTTTCTTATCAATATTTATGAGCCAGTTTTCATTAATCAACAAAAATACCAAATAAATAAGAAAAAAAGTTGTGAGGTTAAGCGAAATATCTGGATGACCGAAGGCTTAGTAAAATCAGTTAATAAAAAAATGAGCTTTACAGAAAATTTATGAACAACCCAGATTACCTGAAATTAAAAAAATACACAATTTACAAAAACAAGTTAAATAAACTGATTATTGAGGTAAAACAGTTATTTTTTCACGGAAATTACAAAATATAAAAAGAGCTCTAAGAGCTCTTAAAAATCTTTGAAAAGTCCTTAACAGAACGAGTAAATCAATATCTTACAAAGTTTGAGCTGCTGTCTCCAAAACAATTTTGTTTTAAGCTACTTTAGTGATATTTTTGGATCTAGCTAAGGCATTTGACACTCCTAGTCATCAGCAGTAGTTAATTGCTTTGGATGATCTTGGAATAAAAGGCATACCGTACTTACTATTTTAAAGTTATTTAAAAAAGAGATCATATAATTCACAAGTCTCTATCATCCAAGCCCGCTTCTTTCAAGATAAAAATGAGAGCTTGTCATGGTTTACTCTATTAAATGCCTTTTTGTAGTCGATAAAACAAATATATACATTACAGTTGACATTCCTGCACCTCTTGATAAGCACTTGTATAGCGAATAGAGCTTCTCGGGTGCCTAAGGTATCGCGGAATCCAAATTGTACACATGACACTTTGTTCTTCACATTTTTTGTATATTCTGTTATGTATCACTTTTAAAAACATTTTAAGTAAGTGTGTTATTAGGCTAATTATTCTGTAGTCTTCACATGTTTTTACATTAATTTTTTTTTGTATACTTACGAAGGTCGACTTTAACTAGCTTTGGGGAATATTTCCAGTTATATTTGTTAAATATAGTCGTTATCCATGTTATTCCTTGTTCGTCCATAAGTTTCAGGAATTTTGTATAAAGTTTGTCATACCCTACAGCTTTACCATCTTTAGTTTTTCTAATAGCTGCCATGACTTCTTCAATGGTAATCGGTAGTCCTGTCTGACATTCTATGTCTTCAATGGCAATCGGCCTTTCATCTGCAAATGTTACTTCCACATATTTCTTCCAAGTGTCTAGTCTCTCTTACAGACTTAGTAGTGGATTGTCAAACATCCAACACTTCTAGGCTTGTATAAGCCTGCGGCTATACAACTTTTTTGTGCATATTGAATTAATTGTGTTTCTGTTGTAATAGCTGTACTTTCGCACATTGTTCTCTCAGCTATGTGTCCTTAGCAATTTTGATTGCTTTTTTGATCTCTTTGTCTATTTTTTTGTGTAATGTCTTTACCTGATCTTTGAACTTTCGCCTCTCTTCCATCCTATCTAGAAGCTCATTTGTCATCTACGATTTTTTTTAATTTTTGGTGGTTTGAGGAATTTTTCTTGTATGTCTTGTGAAACTCTATGCAATTTTTCAAGCTCCTGGTCTATTAAATGCGTTTGAATAACAATATTCAAATTGCAATGTATATACTGTTTTACACTCTGTTCTGTGCGTTGGTTTTTAAGTAGCCTGATGTCGTATTTTGGGTTGACACTACGTCGAATCTTCTTTTTCCTGGCCCTCATTTTGCAAATCAGTAGGTTATGGTCTGACTTGATATCGGCTCCTGAGTATGTCTTGACTGATGTTATGCTGTTACGAAATCTGTTATTCATCATCCAGCCTCAAGAGTCCACTGCTGAACATAGGCCTCTTCCTCATGTTTCCAACCCCGTCTATCTTGCGCCGCTCTCATCCAGTTTTTATTGAGTCTTCTTAAATCGTCAGTCCATCTTGTAGGTGGTCGACCGACGCTTCTCTTGTCTTCCCTTGGCCTCCATTTCAATAGCCTCTTTGTCCATCGCCCATCTGTCATTCTGGCTATGTGTCCTGCCCATCTCCATTTTAGTCTGGCTATCTTCTCGATGATGTCAGTCACTCCGGTTCTTCTCCTGATGTCTTCGTTGGTTATTCTGTCTCGCAGAGTTATTCCTAACATGGACCGCTCCATTCTTCTCTGCGTGACTCTCAGTTTGGTAGCTGCTGCTTTTGTTAAAGTAAGTGTTTTTGCTCCGTACGTCAAGACTGGGAGGACGCACTGATCAAATACCTTTCTCTTTAGGCATGTGGGCAGCTCACTTTTAAAAGTTTCTCTCAGTTTTCCAAATGCTGCCCACCCAAGGCCGATTCTTCTCTTCAGTTCATGAGTCTGGTTATCCCTGCCAATCATAATTTTCAATCTGTTATTAATCATATTATAATTTATTTGATTTCTGACTATGTGGTCTGAACACCCAATCGGTCTCCTCGCTCATTTCTTTCTCCAAGCACAAACTTTTCTATGAATTCTCCCGATTGTCCCCAACAAATTTTGGCATTTAAATCACCCCTAATCAAGGTTAGATTCTTTTTGGGAAGGTATTTCAAGGTGTTGGATAATGCAATATAGAATGCTTCACTTATGTCGTCTGGTTTGTCAGCTGTAAGGGCATACACCTGGATAATGTTAGCTGCTATTGGGTAGGTATCAAGTTAAAGCAGGAGCATTCTTTCCGATGTGGGTACAAAGATTTTAAGATGTCTGGCAGTTTCTTGATTTAAGATAATACCTACCCCATTTTCGTGTCTTTCGTTGGGGTTACCTGAATAATATATGTGATGATTGTTAACTTCACATTGCTCAGATGTCGTCTAACTCATTTCGCTTATTTACATAATGTATATTGATAGTCTATCCATATTGTGATCTGATACTGCTCAAACCATTTAAGTAAGCACTCCTATAAGCCTGGAAATTCTGCAATTCGTCGACTTTATCAGGACAAATTTTGACTTTTTTGAATTTTTTTCATCATTTCTGATTCATTTTTTATTATTGTTGACAGAGTACTCATTGGTAAGCTATACTGTTTAGAAACATTTTAGCTTGTTTTAACTTTTTTTTAGCGAAAGTTTTAGCGAAAGTTTATGTTTTCAGTTTACGTTTCACGGCACTTATGTTTTAACAATTTTATTTGTAAAATGTTGTACAAATTGATGTGTATTGTGGAAGAACCAAACTACTTCTGTCAATTTTTTAATCGACACCAAATGTGCTTCGCAAAGTTCAAATGAAATCAAAAATAATAAAATAATACCTGACACCAAGCAAACAAGTACGTGTTAAAGTGAGTCACAACTTCCTTAAGTGGTAATCCTATTTATTGTATAATCCTAAATTATATTCTAAGAAACAATGGTATACATTGTTGGCAAATTCTTAAAGTCGGTAACTTATTTTTCTTAGAACTATAGAGGTATGTAATAACTTTCAAACAATCGAGTGGTAAAATAAAATCTTGCTCTATTCGGGATACAGAAGTGCAATTTAATTTTTAGAGTTATAGAGGGAAAATACTACTTGCAGAGACTCACTGATTATTTCAACTAATAACGGTTGAGATTTCGAGTAATGGACGTTTTAGGACTTGAAGGGAAGGGAACAAAACATTTTTTAGAATTTTGAAGGTTTTCGAGTTGATCTCATTAAATGGTTGCATATTAAAATACTTTTTTAGGGTAGTCATTTCCAAAGTTAGAGTTACCATGACCTAAAACATATTGATCCCTGGCTATCAAAACAGCATCATCAGTTTTGTAATTCCCTGTTTTTTAAGTTGTATTAAAAATATTGTGTAAGACTTTAATCCAGATTATAAAATCATAAAACAAAACTTGTTGTGCTGATAAAAACAAATCTTTGCAACTTCACAAGACACTAGCATCGTTGATTTCTACGCGCTATCGATTCCTATCCGATGCATCCAGAATCTCACTGGTTTTCCCTGGTTTTATAGAAATTCTATGAAAACTCCGTTCAATTTTATTGAAGTTGTAGTTTCGAAATAACATTCCATGCAACTGCATAAATATTCGTGTTTGGGATGGCGAACAGCGGGAGAAACAACTGAGAACAAAGGGCCGTGGAACTGGAACACAAGATGTTTGATGTTGGATTTTTGTTAGATGTAATAAAATTTCAGTGAGCGTTGATCAATCTTTTCGTATCGGATATTCGGTGCAATATTCTCTTTTGATTTTGCATCTGTTATGTGAAAAATTACGACTAAACTCTGGTAGTATAAAGGTATGAAGATGTTGTTAGATTAATAATCGGAATAAGTTGTTTATTTAGTAGAAATTTATGCTAAGTATAAAATACAAAACATTCAGTGCATTACAGCTGGCCACTACACTGCAAAAATACACTATAAAAATATCTTATGAAAGCTCTATTATCAGGATGCGAAAAAAAGAAAAGGATTAATATAAATTTTGTTTTCAATCCGTGCGTACTTTGTTAAGTAAAAACAGTGCAAAGAACAAAAGTATAAAAACAGTACAGAATATTCTTCTAGGATTGAGCACAAACAGGATTTCAAAAACACTGATACTCTTTATTGATTTAACATTAATAAGTTTTATATTTACCTTAAGATAACATCATTTGACCACGTTGTTTCAATTTAAGTACAAGTGAAATTTATTATATATTACTAGCGGAATGCCACTTGAACACTTTAATAGTACTAATAAGAAAAAGACTTGTAATAAGATGCTAATTTCAACACATCCGAATATACCCGAATCAAGAATGACATTAGGTTAAGCTCATACAGACAGAGCGGTAATTTCAAAAAAAAAAAATAACATACCTGGGTATTACTGCCGCAAGTTTAAATAAAATCATCGATGAATTATGCACGGCTTCAAACACCTCTATCATTAAAGCATTTGTGCTAACATGAAACAGTAAAGATTCAAAAGAATAAATCATAGTAATTAATCTGAGGTTCACTATAACAATTAAATCAAGAAATATGTATGTAAAATTCGAAAATGTATATATTTTTACACTTCTTGAAAATTAGCTTTATTGAACATCAACAATATTACAATACTTGTTTACGATAACTCAATGACAACTGTAAACTTCAAAACTCAAAATACTACTATTTAACTGTCAAATACATCTGTTTATATATATTTTCTTACGTTCGAACATTTACCATACATTTTATTAATTTTCGATGTTATCTTGTGTCTTCTCGGACTACTTCTTCTTTTTTGTCAAGGGTTTTGTTATATGTAGTCTCTCGCTATGAACTACCTTGGGTTAACTTCTAGCTGAAAACTGGATGCGGTAGATTCCATCGTTTATTTTCTGCAGGACGGTGTACGGACCTTCCCAGTTTCGTTGAAGTTTCGGACAAAGTCCTTTCTTACGTGTGGGATTGTATACGCATACTGAGGCAGAGTATGGGGCACTTGGGTGAGACAGTGTGACGACACTGTCGGTAAGCGTTGAATCTGCATTACCAACCAACCATAAAGCTTAGACAATACCGAAACCATTTGTCAACTGTCAATTCTTCTTTGTCTGTCAACTGTCAATTCTTCTTTGTCTGTCAACTGCCAATTCTTCCTTTTTTCCGTAGAAAATAAGAAGCAAAAATTGCATTTAGTTTCAACCTAAAAATTTGATTAATACAATACTTACTTAATTGAAAACAAAATATAGAGGTATATCACTGTTAATGATACCAATGAAAAATCTTCCAATTAAAGAAGTAAGTTATTTAGGAATAAGCTTCTAACTTAATTCTTAAGCAATGAAATTTTGTTTTGACAATTGACAATTGTCAATTGACCCCAATTTGACAAAGAAAGCACGTTTATGTTCTGTTAATAGGATTAACATTTCATTTTAAATTTATGGCTCTAGGATTGTCCAGCCTAACAACAGCCATATTCTCATTTAAAAATTATAAAAGTTGTCCAAAGCTATGAACATAAAAAATTGGTTGGTTTTGATAATATATTCTTTAAACTTTTGAAACAAACCTCCTGTCATAGACTTCTTAGTAAATCCATGTAATGTCTGATTCCTTCACAGGACACTCGCGACGAGTCTTAAACGATAAATTGTAATTTCACAACATAAACAAGGTAACCGAGAAGTGTTATATTATTAGGAACTGGGCTTAGTTTTTGAAAATCTTAGAACACTTGTTTTAAATTTTTTTATTATTTATTTCCTTAAAAGTACAGGATTATCTTAAGAAACTGCTATCGTGGTTATGCCTTCAAGTTCTACAAGTACAGTACTTGGTTACTTTATGCAAAGTGATATAAAAGTTTTTAAAAATCGGCCTGCGGCGCAGGGGAGTATACTGAAACTTTGTTGGTAATTTTGACACAATTGAACCACTTAAAGATTTAGATGTTTAGTTTGCAAATAATTAGAGTTATATAATCAAAAGGGAATATATTAACAAATTTTAAGACTAGAGTTCATGAGGCAATCTTCCAAAAATAATATATTAAGGAAGCTTCATTTCTCTTCCGCTGATCATCATGGAGAATAACCGACTGATTTATATTTGGAACTTCTATAGGCTAACAGGAATAGAGGACTTAAAGTATCCCAATCTTTTTGATTATCAACGGCAAACATTGAAAGGTATTGACAAACAGTTCTATTATGTCTTTCGACCATTCTGTCTGATTGAGGATGGAGTTTGGAGAAATTCTTTTTAACTACGATTCAAAATTTCGTCCTTGATCAAAAAGGAACTCCATGTCTACATTCGACGTGTATTATGAATGCTTTTGTTACTGTAATCCCTGTATATCAGATACTAAGTATGATGTATGAAGGCCAACAGAAGTGACATCAAGTCTATAATTAATACAAAAATCGAAATTACCGGGACAGTTTGAGAGCAGACTCAATGAGAGCTTAATTTTTTTCTGAAGAAGTGAATTTTTTTGGCTCATACGAGATTAGCCCTAACAATATTTTAGAATTAAGGAGCGACTCGGGTGAAAGGGACTTCCTTTATTTTCGGAGGTTTATTGGGAATCGAGAGTATTGGACCTGTTCTTAGAAGTAAAGGGTTAGTGGATAGATAAAACGCACAAGCTATTGACTTGTTTCAGAGAAGGAAAAGGATCATAAGAGAATTATGACTTGCCATCGATATGCTAATTAGAAAGCGTAGCATAATTCTTTTTGGGATTTGTTAGCCATGAGCATAGCTAATAGAATTTTGTAAACGCAAACATTTGGAAGAATTTGCCGGATGATTAAACATGTTTCATATTTGATGGTTAAGAACTTTTCTTAAAATGTAAAATAACGAGACCTGAATTTCCTCAAACATTTATTCTACAACTCTGCCTGATACATTAAGACATACTTATATAACGGGTGCTAATTAAAATCGCTCTTGGTAACGCAAATTGTTGGTGCAAGTTTACATTATGTATTAAAAATATTAAATGAAATTTGAACAGGTAAAAAAGGAATCATGAGAAGAAGAATAAAACATGTTATTCATTTTTTTTTCCTGAAATGTCACTAGACTTCACTTTGTACTAAAGTTTACCAGAATACCGGATAATCATCCGTTAAACAACGCTTACCCATATTAATATTCTTGTCGTAAAAATACTTTTCGGCAAATAAATATTGTATTTTCTGTTATTTCCCTTATACACTAAATAACCTATACTTCAAAAATCCAATTTCTCTCTATATATCATCCCGGCAAGCGGGGGCAATATGTCAATGTCCAGCATTATTACAGAGCCAGCTAGAATTGCTACTAACCCTATTCACATTCCTTGTCAACTTCCCCTGTGTTTTACACCCCACAATTGGCTCTGAGATACGCCGAAGCCCTTTTTCCGAGTCCGAAACTCCAGAAGTATAATGTGCATCAAGGGTGCACTTTTTTAGATAGTAAAATGCGTATTTATTTCTTCGCGACGTCCTTTTTCTTTAGATTAACCTCCGTTTCGGTCCCTGAGATGCTATTTATTATTTAGCTTTTGGGGTAAGTTGGAAGTGATTGAGCAGAGATTTTTCTGGGGACCGGTTTTTCTGTATATCTTTTGGAGTTTATGATATATTTATTTGTTTTAAAGGCCCTACAAGCCTAGATTGTTGGAATTAGTAAGTAATAGTGTATTTACGTGATATTTTCTTTTATATGGTGTTTATTTTTTCATAGGAGATTTTTGTTTACATTTTCATTATTTAATTTATTGTATACATCCCTTAACTGCCATATAGCACTTAATATTGGACAATTACAAAGAACGAAGAATTTTGAATAAACTACACAAATTATTGATTTCAAATAAAAAAAAAATTGTTACTTTTATACCAATAACCTTGCACGTTATTTTCGTCGACTTTAAGTGTTAGTATGTTTGTTGTCTTTATATATTATCAAAGAAAAACGCAGTCAAGTGCATTTCCATAATCCAAATTAAATTTTTATATAGTACCTGATAATTCGATATGTTAATATAATAGACGCTATATTAAGCAACTGTCGATAAATAGCTATGCAACTATCTATTTACAAAACGAAACAATTACCTACCTCAAAGCGTTCGTCAACACAAACACTTAGTGAATATTTATGGGGTCTAACATGTCCTACATTTGATAAAAACCTTTTTTGTATTCGCTTCGCTATTTGCCGCTTTAAATTCTATTAATTACTAGAAGTCATGGTGATAACCTCGATAGTAAAGAAATCGGAAAAATGATTCGGTTAGCGGTTTGCAATTCTAGGAATTTACATTTCTCCACTATCAGTTCGGTTATAAGCAACGCTTGTTTTGTCAGATTAATCTTAAAACCATGGGCGTAGTCGTAGATAAACAAAATATGCTGCTGGACGAAACAAATGGGAACTTTCACAGTTTGAAACGTCGAATGGTATATCTATGACACATAAAAATTACTGTAATTTAGGGGATATATCCAAGTTTTAATGTAAAGTCAAAAAGAAATTGATCAAACTAAGATACTAAAAGAAATGAACATAACTTTTGTAACAAGAACCAAAACTGAACAGAAATCGGAGACTATATAAAGGATTCAGCAGCCATTCAATATAAGTCATTATTTTCTTCAAAGCTAGTTAATTTGTGCCAAATTCTTTTCGTTGTGAATACTTTCAGGTGAAAGAATGGAGTGTCCAAGGGAAAATATACATAGATCTAGAGAAAATACTGGCAGTTATGTTCAAAAAAGAAGAGAAAGAAGAAAAAGAAGAGAAGAGAACAGCCAAGAGTTCAAGACAGACACATCGAATAAAAAAATAAAGCTAAATTCTAATGAGTCACAATGGACCAACGCCACATTTAACGTTTATATACATTTGTTCTTATTTAATGTCTGTATTTTGTTATGACCAGGTTAAACCTGCTTAGAATAAATATATGATGACTAGAAACGAATTGATCAAGAGACCGCTATTTTGTGACGGTACCCGTAACGTGGCGTGACGACGACGCCATCTTGTGGTGCTAGTTCTGTGACGCCCGCCTTTGCATTTTACTTTAAATAAAAAAGTAATACAACGCCATAGCACTTATAGGAAGAAGAAGTAAATTAACATGGCGACACAGATGCAACACAACCAAAAATAAGATCCAAGTAGCCCACATCAAATGCCTGAGAGAAGCCGCAAACGTGTCCAGATACGTTGCTGAATGCTTCCTGTTCAGAGATTTGAAGCAAGTAATAGTAATGGAGACGATGGAAGAAAAAATCAGAGTAAAATTTGCTAAGCTGACCACCCAAACCAGATCCTACGAGAAATATTAGGATATGATGACTTTTTTTAGGCTTTGTCCATAAAATTGTACAATTTTCAGTAACAATAAAGCATATTTCTATTCTATTCTATTCTATTCTATTCTTTTTTGATATATTTTAAAGTATAATTATTTTTATACGACTGATTTTTAAATGATCTATTAATCTCATTAATACTCTTTGTTACCTTTTTCTTCTAGTGCCGTCTCCACTAATGAAGGTTGGCTATAACCATTGCAAACTCGTCTCTATCTTCTGCTTTTCTTAAGAGCGTCTATGTGTTTAACCCGGTCCAGTCGCGAATGTTTTCAGCCAGGATATTTGTCGTCTGCCAGAACCCCTTTTTCCTTCGATTTTACCCTTCATAATTAATCAGCTGCAACAATTCCTACTTATTATTTCTAAGTATGTGCCCCAAATATGCTGTCTTTCGCCTTTTAATGGTCAAAAGTTTTCTGTCTCTCCCATTCTGTGCAACACCATTTCGTTCGTAATATGATCGGTCCATGGTATCTTCAAAATTCTCCTAAAAAGCCACATCTCAAAAGCTTCCAGTTTTCTCATTAAGTCAACATTAACAGTCCAGACTTTGGATATAACATTTTACCATCCGGTATCGGATTTGCAGATTGAGTCTTTGGTTACTCAGAAACTTTTCATCTTCAAAAAGGCTGCTTTTGATTGCTCTATTCTTGAAGGAATTTCTGATTTCGGATTTAGATCTTCTTACTGATAACCATGGTTTTTGTTTTCTTTATGTTTATTGTTAAACCAAACTGTTCCCCAGTATCACAAATTGTGTTTAGAAACGTCTGCAAGTGTGTCTCACTTTCAGCGATAATGACTGTATTGTCAGAATAACGGATGTTATTTATATTTTCACTATTTATCTTGATCCCTTACGCAAGCACTTGCAAACTAAGTTTGCAAGTGCTTGCGTAAATAACTCTTCAGAATATATATTAAATAGTAATGGTAAAAGTACACAGCCCTGTCTCACTCCTCTACTTATATACTACTCTATCTGTTGCGCATCCGTGCTATTTCCATTTAATGTTACCACAGCCTGTTGGTTCCAATAGAGATTTCTCATTATGTTAATGTCATTTTTGTCGAGTCCTTTTCTCTGTAGACATTCCATGAGAATGTTATTTTTAACTTTGTCGAAAGCTTTCTCATAGTCTATAAACGCAACGAAAAGATCTTTTTGTTGATCTCGACATTTTTGGGCAAGAGTTGTGAAACTATACAGAGCTTCCACTGTTCCGAAGGCGTTACGAAAGCCAAACTGTCTATTACTCATATCCGCTTCGTACTTTCTGAATATTCTTGCATGTATAACCTTCAAAAATGTTTTTAATAAGTGTGACATTAAGCTGATAAATCTATAGTCATTACAGTGTTTGGAGTTCTTGTTTTTTGGTAGCGGAACAAAGGTCGATAGCAGCCATTCTGTAGGTATCTCACCAGATTTGTATATGTTGTTAAAGAGTATAGTTATTGCACTTAAATTGTCTTTGTCTATCAGTTTAATCAGCTCGATATGAACTTCATCTAGCCCAGGGGCTCTGCGAGATTTTGAGTTGTTTAAAGCATGTTGGACTTCAGATTTTAATATTATTGGAGCTTCCTCGTGATCAATTTGTGTTGGTTCCGTTCTTGTGTCCATGAAAAGATCTTCAATATATTTAGTTTTTGTTGACTAACATTGATTAACTTGTGAACCCTTTTATAGTAATATATTGTGAAGTAAAAAACAAAAGAACGGAGCTAGTAAGGGAGTACCTTTGTTTATACATAGAAGATGATCAAATTCTAGTGAGAATTATGAATATATAAAAAAACACAAACTGATATCAATATAAAAACTAGAAAAAGGAAATACAACTATGCACCAGAGGAACGAAAACAGAAATCAAAATCCTTTTACTAAGAGTCTGTACCTGTTAATAAATAAGTACAATAACAGTGATAATATTATATAAATGGGAGACTTTAATGAGAGAATTGGCAATAAACCCATTCTAAAAATCCTCGGCTTAAATTCAGAGAGAATCTGCAATGAAAATTGTAAATTCTTAAGACATTCTGTAACTTTGAATAATTTGAAAATAACGAAACGGTTTTTTTTTTCAGAAAGTGACATACTCATAAATACAGTTCACAACTCGTGAACTAAGATGATTATGTAACCGTAAACAAAAAAATATGAGGACAGGTAAGATATGCAAGCGTATTAGAAGCCAAGATGTTGATGTAAACCATTTTCTAGTAATGGCAACAATAAAGTCATGGCAAAGGATGGTGCTACAATTAAAGAAATAGGTTTCTTAAAGAAGACTAATGGCAAATTTAGGAAGACCAAAGAAGAAAGAAATTATTAGAGAACTCACAAACATGCACTTTCGTTCAAAAATTTCTGAGTACTGTAGATAGGGAAACCAATATAGGCCATAGGCCGACTAGGTAAAGTTCTATAGATAGCAATAATGGCCACTTTTTTAGATTCACTTAGACATTTTGAGACATTGAATAATGTTGCTACTAACTCTATCATAATGGCAATGAGTGGACGAGCCACACTGCGGTAATATACAAATGGATGAGGGCACCCCAGGGAAGAATAGGAAAGTAATATCCACTCTAGGTAAATCAACCATCAAATCAAAAGCAGGTGGAGGGTTTCCAAAAGGAGGAATTCGGTCACCTCTACTTTGGGCATTGGTAGAGGATCTCAAATATCTGTACACAAAAAATACTGTCTAGGCTACGCTGACGATATTGCAATCATCGTCTGGGACAAATTTGCCCAGATAGTGTTTGGGAGAATGCAAATAGCCCTAAATATAGTTGACGATTGGTGTAAACAAGAGAGACAGATAGTCAATGCTCAAAAAATACAAATCGTTAACTTCACAAAAAAAGACAGCATTACGCTCCCGGTGCTGGGAGAAACAAAGATTTTATTTTTTTTTAATAAAATTAAAATTACTTTTGTAACAATTTTTATTTTGCATATAGAGGGTTGAAAAGGGGGACTGAACAATCACTAGGTTTGGAGATAGGGTAAGCAAATAAATGGAAATGTTTGCGAGCAGCTACTCGTGCTTTGATTGGAAAGCTAAGTCGTGGATAAGGGTTTATTTATTTGAGAACTGGGAGAAACTAACTACGAAAAAACAAAATCAAAAATACAATGTGCAATTTCATTTTGCAAATATTATATCTATAGACATTTTGCCCCCTTGTCAACTATTTTATCAGAGGATCCTTGTATTTGATTTATACGTTATACGATACCAAAATAACTTTTATAGCTAACAGCATTCGTTAGACACTAGCGAAAATGACATATTTCAGCATTTTCTTTCATCTAAGTAACTGTGTTCGTAATCTTATTTTTGCATCTACCAGAACAGTGTATAGCCCGCCGAGAGACCAATAAACAACCATTAAATAGGCCTGGTCTATTTTCTTGACAGCCTAGACGATCCATTCCCTGTATAATGCCTCGAATGACCAACCCTTTATGCGTTTTCTTTATGTTTTTTTCCAAGCAGAAGCTCCGGAACTCGTTAAAGGAAACTGGATGTTTTTTTATTGGTATGCGACGCGGTGGCATGTTTGTATCGCTGTCGTTATGTTTGCTTTAAGAGATTGATTGGGAGTAACAATTTAAGGATATTTAGAATGTGTTTAGTAACTGGGGATAATTAAAGGGATGTTTGTTTGGTAAATAGTGGAGAAAAAATATCATCAGACTTCATTCAAATAGCACCTAGTTTTGACTTTATAAGTATATAAGAAGGTTTGGATAAGAAATAGTAAAATTAATTAAAACGACGATTGTTACAACGTTTCCAATTTTTATGTATTTACCATATAGCACTATACAGTAAAATACATTTTATACAGAGTATGTAATTTCATATTATATTATATCAAAATTATTTACAAGAGACATGACCTTTGAAACGTTTTGGATTACGTGTCAATATTATTTAGGCTTTTCTATATATAGCGAGGGAGATCCAAACCCTTGTATGTGTAGCTTTAACAGGCCTTATAGGCCCATTGTTGGATAGATAATTTCCATCGTTTTCTGTTCTTAACTGTCAGCTTCTAATCTTTGATTCCCATAACTCTGACATCTTTCATCACTAAATCTCTTTATTTATTTTTTGACCTTCCTCTCTTTTTTGCCCTCTGGTATTCTCCAAGCAATATTCTTGACTAGTCTACTACCTTGCATTCTTTCTAGATGTCCGAGCCGTTCTAGTCTACGTTAGCATACATTTATTACACTTTTACATTAGTTCGGCTTCTTCATTTTCTCCCTCTACTACTTTTCCACCAAAAATTCTCCGAAGTCTCTTTCTTTCCCATGCTTGCAATCTATTCTGTATGGTTTGGTTCATAGTCCATAGTCATAGTCGCGGCAGCGTATGGCGTTATGAGTCTAATTATAGTTTTGTATACTCTTATTTTTGTATTATAAGATATATCTTTGGTCTTAATTATTTTATTCATGCCCCAGCACATCTGTTACTCTTGGTCAGTCTCAGGTTGATTTAAGTTTCTTTCTTAAATGCTTAATCAATAATTCCTTGCTTTTATTTACAATTTTCTGCTTAATTGTATTTTTTTTTTTTTTCGGTCAGGTCATTTTTGATGTAGACCCTTTCTCCAATAAGAAATCTGAGTTTTCTTTTTTTTTCATTGCCCTTTTTTTTCATTTTTTTGCCATAGTTATTCATTTGTACCAGACATATATTGTTTCTTAGCATCATTGCACATTATGTTTCGACATTTCCTGTTAGGTGCATCTTTAAATTCTTGCTTTATTTTCTTTTTTCAGCGCTATTATCTCTTCTCTATTATATTCCTTATTTTTATTTTTAATTATTCAATTCTTCATTTTCTTGAATTACATAATGTCGTCATCATCCTCTGAATCTTCTTCTCTTGGTGTTTTTTTGCTGAGGGTTCTAGAAAGTTTTTTGTTCTGCAAAAAAAAATAAAGTTATTACTATTTAAATGGGAATAAGCCACAATTAAAGGTTAAAGTACGTTTATTGACGTTTCAATTTCCATTTCGGAAATCGTTCTCGAAGATTTCGAGAAAAAGAGAAAAACAAAAAAAAACGATTTCCGAAGTGGAAATTGAAACGTCAATAAACGTACTTTAACCTTTAATTGTGGCTTATTCCCATTTAAATAGTAATTACTTTAACATGCCACGAGAAAATAGCTTCCGAACAATATTAGGAAAGGTGAAGTTGACCCTTTTTTTCTCTCTTCTTGACTTGAGATGCATAAAACCCTTAGTTATTGGTAATGGATTTATTAAGTCTCTTAAGTAAGTAGCAGAAACACATTTCACAGTTTCAATCATTAAGCACCAAAAATGAAGAGTCGTCAGCGAGCTGCTCAACATGACGGCTCAGGCTCAGGCTACGGGGTGCTGCTCTCCCTATAAAATTGACGTCTTTCTGATTCTTGTCCTCAAGTGGGGGCAGCCTCTTCTAATGACAGTATTCAACGGTGAGTTCAACAGTACCTTCTTCTGTGTTATCGTTATGACAATTCTACGGACTCCACATTGTTGTAATGTTTCACTAAATATCACATATTTTAACAACTTGTTCATTCACAGACTATTTCAACTGGTTGTTTTTTCATGTACGACGTACATTTTATCCGGAAAAACTCGACCTTAGTATCAAGGTAGTGAAGATTATTAAAATACCAACTTTAAATTTTTAGAATTTAGAACCTTAAACATTTGCAGAATTATTAAATTATAGTAAAATTCTACTATTTGGAAGAGTGATTTCATCGTTTAAACGCCAAATGTCCTTAAATTTAAATGTACTCAGCGGCCCCCGAAAACTACCCGTTTAATTTGCGTTTTCTCATCAAAAATCATAGAATGTATAATTAGTACATTTATTTGTGCTTCTCTATAGCAGACGTAACCACAAGATGCCGTACAGTGTAGCCGATTCTTGTTCACAAGTAGCAGTTATGGTCTTACAAACCTGAATTCTTCGACGCAGCGATTATTACCGACATAAAAGTTACAAAATAATGAGTTTTTTCAATAGTAAAAATTGAGCACAAATTTGTATTGAAATAAATTTTATTTACATGTTCAGTTTTGTTACATATTTAAGTTTATAAAATAAAAATTGATATGTTACATTTCATTCCCATTCCGTTTCAAAAACTTGGCAACTGGGAATTTGTAAAGCATCGTAGCGGTAATACCACCGCATCTTCCGAAGCAAGGAACGTTCATTTACATAGGCGGTGCTGGCGGGAGTGCTTCTGTTGCCTTTTGTGATTATATTTTTTGCGGTGATAATACTAGTGTTATTGAAGTTTGTCGTTTTATAGTAAATTTTTAATTCCATTCTGTGATTATTAAAATATAATGGACGAACAACCGAGTTGTTCCAAGAGAAGACAGCAAAAAAATGTTAACGTCAGAAGAGAAGGTAGTGATACGATATGAATTGAATTGCATGATGCAGAAAAATGGCATCAAATAATATCCAAGCGGTCGATATTTGTAGCAGTTTAACAAAAGTATCCAGCTGTATTTATCATGTGCCTAAAAAATACATCGGAAAATAAAAAGCAAGTAAAACGTAAAACTAGAGGTAGAAAAAACATTGTTTTGGATGACGAGACAAGACATTTTATTTTCGGAGTAAAATTCCAACACTGAAAAAAAGTTTTCAAGGACTCGAAAACAATTACTTTTACCACAGAATTCTCGTAGAGTATTAATCAGAAACTATGCGCGAAATGAACTTTCAATATGAGTCAAGAAAAACAGGAGATTATCATGAAGAAATGACTTCCGAAGTATTTGAGCGCTGGTTTAAGAGAATCTTAACAAAATTAGAACCTGGTCAGGTCACGTCAACAGATGTTTTAGCGTAACTTCCGCAACAGCGGGGTAGCATCAGTAAGCTTTCTGCAAATTTATTTGTTTTTTTTATAGCTTTTTGTAACAATAAAACACTGAAAACTTTGTTTTCGAAACATCCACAAAATTTATTATAAAATCTTATCACTACAGCTGTTTCGTCAGAGTACCCAAGTGATCTATTTTTGGTATGCATTTACACATTATAGTCTTTAATCAAATAGGTTGAGGAGGGGAGATCTGTTTTGTCTCAAGTTGGCTAAAGACTATAAAGTGGTTTCGTTAAAGACTATAAAGTGTAAATGCATACCAAAAAAACGGGTGTGGCAGTCCAGTGGGACTGCCGGTAGAAGTTATACTTCTATACACGCGTTCGCCGTTAAAAATTTATATAGGAGTCAATCTGCACAAATCATTACATATGTAATGCTATAGGTAAGAGAGAGAGAGAGCAGAAAGAGAAAAAAGAATTAGTTATATAGGTATATGGTGCATCGTTTGCTGTATATAAACATTTGACCTGTAATAGGAGTATAGTAAATCAAGGATTGTATCAATATTTTAATGAAAATATATATTTTTATTTTTATAGATGTATAAAAGGAGTTGAATGCAAAAAAAAAAATTTTACACATACTCTGCAATAAAATTCATTGTTTATTTTGGTTATTAATATAAAAATTGCAATCCAATAAATACACTGCAACATAATTCAATATAATAATACAATAGAAATTAAAATATAATATTCATAAGTATTTAAAACTGCCAATTATACATAACTTACTTTACGAAGATAAAAATAAAAAAACCAACAACTCGGATTATGTTGTAAAATTTTCATTTTATTTTAAAATTTATGTTTTTTGCGTATATTACATATATTTAATAAGAATAACTTGAGGGTTTTTATATATTTTTAAAATAAAAAAGGAAATTCATAATTGGGATTCGAACTCACAACCACCAGCGTATGAACCAAACACGTAAAGGATTTGCAATTAGACATCACACTAACGGATTTCAAAAATTGACAGTTCTCGGTAAAACAGTTATTATTTTGAAATACAAAAGCCTAAAATATAATTATAAACGTTTAATTTTAAATAATACAAAACATATCACATAAATAAAATATTAATTCATATGATTTTAGAATTAAATCATATATACACACATTTATAATATAGTTATATATTATATATATAAGAAAAAAAGAATATATATAATTATATATATAATATATATATATTATATTATAGATATATATATATATATATATATATATATATATAATATATAATATTAAATACAAAATGAACATTTTTATTCTCGAGAGATGAAGAGAGAGAAAATATATCTATCTTACTCATTATCTTACATATGTAATGGTTTCACAGATTCACTCTCATGCAAATTTCCAACGCCGACGGTGAGTATAGAAGTATAACCTTCAAAAAGATCACTTGAGAAAGGCACTCTGCCGAAACCGCTGTAGTGATAAGATTTTATAATAAATTTTGTGAAAATTTTGAAAACAAAGTTTTCAGTGTTTTATTGTTACATAAAATGAATTTTCCATCAAGTAACGGTCGAATCCATCAATTATAGCTTTTTGCTTATGGAATTCTGTATTTTTAGGGGAATGTAGGGAATAAGCCACGAAATATATTTAAATGTTTAATTTACTGACGTTTCGATCTCTATAAAGAGACCGTTTTCAAATATAAACTGATAGATATATTTATTTTTTATAGCTTGTTGCCTGTGAAATTCTGTATTTTTTAGGGAGAATTTTGAAAATATGCCACAATAAACGAAACCATCGTGTATAATATTTAAAAAATATAATATAATTAACGTTGAAATAAAAGTGAGTGTACGCCACTGGATTTTCATACGTCTTTCCCTACTTCTCTGCCTTCAAATGATGAAATCACTCTACCAAATAGTGGAATTATAGTATAATTTGGATTTAAGTCAGTTCTGATATATTAAACATTTTTAAGGAGATTATATCACTTTTCCATAATCTTTAAGAGGCCATTAGGATAATGAAGGCACCATATTTTTGAACATTCTGTACTTAAAACGTATACTCTAACTTCTGCGCGCTGTTTCCACCCTGTTCGGAATGGTTGGATAATTTTGATAATAAACATTGTTAAAGACACTAATCATTTTTAAGTATTATCGCCTTCGGTAGATTGTATTGAAAACTTCCTATATATTCGGGGTAGTTTTGTAGAACTTCACGATGATTAAGTACATCAAGAAATGTAAAGAAACAAAAGTTTTCCATTTAAACAACCATCAATGTGTTTAAATGTTCCATAATATTTCATCCTAATTTAGTAAATTTAGTTAAGTTGCTCAAAATATCGACGCCAAAAATTCATAAACCCGAGGCCAGACCGGCCATAAAAACTTCAAACTAAGTAACAGTAACCATTATCCGGTTTATTTTCTCATAGTTCAGCTTCTCTAAATTCCATTAAGCCAGAATTTTATCGCGCCGAATTTTTTCACCATAAAAAGTCAAAAAAGCAAACAAGACATTTTCATTAGTCTTCATGATTGCGAAAACATAAATCAGTATAACGAGTGTGAAAATTATGCTTTCTTGGAAAGTTGCAGATCTTATTAAAAATTTTTATACTGGCGTTTTATGTTCGCGGTTGGAATTAGAAAAGTGGTAGTTTTTAAAAGTTGAGGATGTAATTTATTAGAACACTAAAAAATAAAAAGGGTGGGAAAACATTTTAAGGGCCTTAAACATTATTTATTATTTAAAATTCTTTTAAATACACTAAAAATACTTTCATTTTATTTAAAAAAAGGGAATCATCATCATCATTCTGGATTTACAACTCTACGTGGGTCCTATCCTTCTCAAGAATTTCTCTCTCCCGTCGTCCCTATCCATCGCCTTTTTCCGCAAGCACGTATTTTCATATTTCTCATGTCTTCATCGATGTTATCAAGGAACCTTGTTCTGGGTCTTCCTCTTTTTCTTTGACAAATGGGTTTATTACATGCCCTATCCACCTCAGACGTCCTATCTTAATATGTTTTACATTATCTTCTCCACACTCACTGCTCCATAGATTCGCCTTAATAATTTTCTTTCGAAACATCCTAACATGTTTTCATTATTTTTTTGTTAGAGTACGGGTCCTCTGAACCATATGTTAGAACTGGGGCGTATTATTGTTTTGTAGAGTTTTATTTTGTAATTTCTCGATTTAGTTGTGGATTTAAGGAAGAGATTAAACCCAAAATAGCATCTGCTGGTAATGCAAATTCTGCGGTTTATCTCTGCGGTAGTATTATTTTCAGTGTTAAGGAGCGCTTTCAGGTATACAAATTCGTTCACTGCTTCGAGGACGTCGTTTTCTATAACAAATGGTCGTAGGATTTGTGGTTGCGTGCTTATTTTTATACACTTTAGTTTTGTTGGTGTTTATTATCAATCTTCCACGGCTGGCGCTTATAATCTCGACACTGCGGCTGGCGTGCAGAGTACTTGTCCGCATATAGGTTTGTCAAACATTTTGGCTTAAATTTATTCTACTACTTTTGGAAATGATTTAAGTAGATGTTAGTCAACTATTTGAAAATGATAATATACAGCTTAAGCATTTATTTTGTGTTATAAACTTTCAAAATATGTAATATCGGGAATACATTCTGAAAAAAAAAAAAGATTAAAAATCGAAACTACTGATCAGAATATAAAAGTTTTAATGTTTTTTAAGAAAATACATTATACACATGCTTTAAATCTATTCAAAAAATTATCCTCATAACAATCTGTGCAAGTATAGATAGTGTGTTCACCACACATAAATTTTCCACATTGTTTGCATTTACGACTAGTACTGAAATCAATCTTTACCGTCGTAGTAGAAGCAACACTAAGATTGTTTCGATATGGACGCCACAGCGACATCTGATGATACATCACGAAACGAAATCCGAAGATTTCTAATTTTCGAAACCAAATTCAGATTTCTGCTTTAATCTGTGCCTTCGTAGAATTGCAAGGCAAAACAGACGTTGATAAAGATGTAATTAGAGACATGGGGAATCTTAGTTGAGAAGATATGTTGTGGAATGCAATTTTAGATTCCCCGTGTCTCTAATTACATCTTTTCTTTATGAACGTCTGTTTTGCCTTACAATTTTTAGAATTAGAAGGCACAGATTAAAGCAGAAATCTGAAGTTCGTTTCGAAAATTAGAAATCTTCGGATTTTATTTGGTTATTTATCATCAGATGTCGCTATTGCGTCTATATCGAAGTCATTTTAGTGTTGCTTCTACTATGACAGGAAAGATTGATTTTACGTTCAGAGCGTTTGTAAATAGCCGCTCCGAAGATTCCTTTTAGAATGAAATACGTATAAGCGGATACACAAACGCATTCTACGTGAAATCAAATCTTAACTATCTTTCCTTTTCATACCAAAAAATTGACAAACTGCATAAAAAGAAAATCTGTTTTATTATAAGTTTTTATCATAACGTCTCTAAAATGTATTCAGCACACTTTTCTCTAGCGACTGAAAACACAACCGACTCACCAACGTATTTATTTTAAGCACAATCCTCTCACTGCTCTACTGGTGATCTATTAGTTAATTTTTCTGTCTATTAGTAAAGACATAAACGTTATTTTGTTGAGATAATTATTTTAAAGATTAAAATATTTTAAGATAAAATTTATTTCATGTAATCAAATGATCTATTATCCAATAAAGTCATCTCAGGAACGCACCTCAAATACATTGACAATATCGTTTCAAAGATCTCAACTTTAAAATAAATAACACATGTGTTAAATTATTGAAATTTTTTTTGTATTGTAATTTAATAAAACAAAATAATTAGTTTAATTCGTATTCTGAGAATGATTTCAGAAGATAAATGTATTTTCAACTAAAATTGTGAACTAATTCAATTAAAAATAGTGGATAATATAAAAATATCATAAGAAAATAGTTTCAAAACCATATAAAGATAACATATTGTATTTTTTTATTGACAACTACTGTTTTGAATTCATTTAGAAGAAATATTTATTTTTTGGGAACATTTTGGTGCTGTAGTTTTTTCCTTTCTGAAGCAGATAAGAATATTATAGTTTCTTTTCTCTTACGTCATACTTGCCGCTACCCCAGTTATACACATTTTCACAAAACTCATACCACTTGGCTGAAGGGAAAGAGATATACATCCTCATTTTGCTCCCAATAACCGGAAGAAACCGGAAAAATATTTAGATTAGGTTTTTCTCTCCGAAAAATGTCACTGGATACAAGTTATGGGATCATTCCTATCGGCGAATAGAATCTGCGAATGCCCCACATAATAGTGCGGGGAAACTAGTAACTCGAGATATGTTAAAAAGATATTTTTCAACTAGCAGAACTAGCAGAAAACTAGATTTTATTTTACTATAACTGTATAATATAACTTTTTTACAATCATTACAATATATGTACAGAAGAAAAGGGAACAAAAATCTTTTATTATACATTATAATCAAAGATACAGAGGTATAATAGGTATTTAACCAACAAGTGTATTAATAAGGGCGATTAACAATTGAGATATTTGTTCGAGATTGTTAATCGCCATTTTAATTCACGAGTTCGCTACAAAACTTTTCCGTCGACCGTACTTTTCAGAAATAAAGATATCTTAGTTTAAATATTTATTTACTTAACGATAAACAACAATTTTTTCAGCTTTCATTGACTTTATTCAAAGTTTCCTTAGTGGTAGTTTTATTATAGCAAACATTAATATTCGAAATTGTACAATTACTCAAATTAAAGGAAGATATTGATAAATGATTATCTGCTGTATAGCATTTTGGCAAATTTATATTTAAGTCTTCTTGGATCTCTGTAAATTCTGTGATAGAAGAAGTTAAATTCTGGTGGAGTTAAATTAAACTCTTCGTCAATATCCATTCTTTGATTTTTCAAATGCACAGAATTTTAAACAATAAAGTAAATAGGTATATGTTTGGTTGCCTACACCGCAGGTCACTGCCAATCACAGAGCGTTTAATTTATGCAAGCAATGTATGTTGTGTTGCCTATAATGAAATCGTTCATTAATAGAAAATCATTCATTAATAGGGGTCATTAATCAATGATTTTGAGGGTGTTAAAATTGATCATAAATGAACGGTCGACGGAAAAAATATTTAAACACCGGCTTAGGACGTCTATCAAACCTTTATGATATGTATACTATTGCGTCAAAGTTTACTCCCGGTACTGGATTTGTTTTCTATATTCCACAAACTATCCCAAAAAAACTTTTTCGGATAAATCCGTATTTTTCCATCTTTAGTGCTGAAGCTATAGCAATATAAATATGAAGCATTAATATACTTTGAAAAAATTCTGAATGAGAATATATCTGTTTTAATAGTATCTTAATCACTAATGTAATTCAAATTAAAAAACTTCTTTATGATAGTTATAAAAATTAGAAATCTGTTCATTTTTTATGGGTTAAAGCTCACTTAGGTCTTAAATACAACAAAGATAGTGACCTATTAGCTGAAAAAACCATTGATACTAAGGCACAAACTGGTCTCAAACTCTGTAGATAAGACACCAATAATTAAAAGTAATATCAATAGCAAATGGAAACAATCATATCATATAAAAGTCCATACTTCCTTTCAATATTCCTCTATAGAACCTTTAATTTAAAATGTTTATTGGTTTCAAAGCTATTCTGTTTCACAAAGGTATATTCATGCTTTTATCCTATTCATCTAGCAAAACTAAGAATCGTAAATTAAAACTTATTTTCAATGTATCAAAAAGAAAATCATATTTTTTTGCTCTTGGCTTGGACAATTGTCATTCAGCCAGTCACAATCAGCATGAACTTTATTATCGAATTTAAATATGCATATAAATATTTGAAGAATTAGTGAAACATGATTAATATATAATAATAATAATAATATAATTATTCCGTACTTAGCTAATGTACATACTATGTTAATAAATACTATATTATACCTTTATTATAATTCAGTTATTGACAGACATAAAATACATAGTGTATACATCTTACAAATAAAAATATCTATCCTACTATCCTACTATCTTAATAAATACAACTATGGTAATATATTTTTTTAATCACTACGTTAGGACATAAACCTGATTCAACATCTCGGAGGTTTAGATCCTCTTAGTGATTGTTTTACTATATTTTTATGTTATTTTTTTTAATCTATTTTTTTAAGTATTTTTTTTATATTCCTTTTTTGATCTTTTTTTTTTAATTTTTTCTAAACATAGGTTACAAATCTAATTACAGGCATACTTTACTATCAGACAAAAAGTTTATCAAGCAGTCAAACATTTTCTTTTCATTAAGTGATAGTAGAAAGGGAATATTAACAGGAAGTGGGATGTTCTTGTCCATAATTTTTTGAATTAGGTTGTTGGTGGGTTGTTTATACTTTTGACATTCAAAAAATATGTGGTTTAAGTAACTTTTAATCTGACATTATTGACAAATATCGGAATCTAATATATTTATTTTAAATAAATGTGCAGGATAACATGCATGACCAAATCTAAGTCTACTGATGGTAGTTATATATTTGCGAGGGAGGATGAAATTCTTATACCAAGGATTTTTTGGAATATTTGGTTGTATCAAACTATATTGTGTTGTTAAAATACTACAATACTTTTCCCAGTGTGCTTTCCAGTTGTTCATTTGTTCAGTTCTTGAACAAGCAAAAGCATCTATAATGCAAGGATGATAGTTGGATAGTGTTCCATGACTGATGGAATTTTTAGCTAACTGGTCTACGTGTTCATTATATGTAAGTCCTGAATGTGCTTTGATTCACATCAATTGTATTTTTTGGATGTATTTATTAATTTAAAATAAGCATTTTTTAATTAAAAAAATGTATGGATTAGAAGTACTACATGGTAGTTGCGGTTTTTGAATAGCTGTAAGTACAGATAATGAATCAGATAAAATTACTGCTGAACTATATGATGCAAATTTAAAATAAATTAAAGCTTCATCTATGGCCGCAGCCTCGGCACTAAAAATAGAGAAATTTGTGGGCAAACATTTTTTCTATAAATCTATCTGGAACATAAAAGGCACAACCAGTACCCCTTGAACCTTTAGATGCGTCTGTATAAATTCAAACAGATTTTGGCCAATTTGTTAGATAGTTGTTTAAAACAATACGACTTATTAAAGGGTTCTCATGATAAATAGGTTGTATTATATGTACTTGATCCAGTAACTCAAAAAAATCAGTAAATCGAAAGTACCCTCTACACATGACAATTAAAACTAAATGCAATTGTTTTTTAGTAGACGTAAATTAAATCATCCACACTCTTTCTAATGACACTAATTTCGTAAAAATCGGTTGATCCAAACCAAAGTTATAGGTATTTATCCACAAATACTTTCCCACACTCCCCCACCCTTTATTTGAAAAAATAAAAAAAAGTACTTGAACAACTTTGTGCGGAATTTAGGCCTCTTTCTAGTTTACTTATTTAACACTTGGTATAATTGGGTATATTTTACAAAAAACTGGTTTTCAAGTTTTTCTTCACAGGTTACGCCCCCTAGCGGTTAACCCAGAAACTTGAAAGTTATTTCCAGCGATTTCTCTTAGCCACTTTTACTAAGGAATTTTTGCTCCTAAAGTTATAACATGAATAGTTTCTGATATAATAGCCGAGAGATCGGCTTATTGGACCACCCGGTACAAATCATTCATGACCAACAGAAATTAACAGAAAAATATCTAGAACATAGTTTTGAATATCTGCAAGATTTATTTTGCTATACAGACATACCTAAATAATATAATAAATCATACGTATAAATGCGTATTATATATACGTAATAAATACGTATAAAATTGTAGAAAACACTCGTTTTCAGAATTTTGTTCATAAACTAAAGTTTCATAAGTATCGGTCGACTCAATCAGCCAAATAAAATTTCCCTAATTTCCAGACCAAAGTAATTTACGATATCTCCAACTCTGATTGAGCCAATAATTGTTCAACTTCAATTTATTCAGTAATGATCCGAATAAAATTTAACGGTGGTAATATCGAGAATTTCTACAGTTACCAATTTTCCATACTGTATTTCCCGTCAGACCGAAAGTGGTTTCCATCGGAACTGAGGTGGAACTTCATAAAATAGGATAATTGGAAACGTGATATGAGCTGTTAAAGCTTTTAACATCGGGATGTATAATGTTATGGCAAATAGTTAAAAATAATGATATTATCGGGATCATTTTATACATAAAATCTGTTAAAAGTATTATTCAATGGAATAATAAAATAAAATAAATAAAATAATTTATTAACGATTTGAGCTTTGTATTTAGAGCGTTAAAAGGTACAAGTTTCGTAAGTTTTTCCAAAAAAAGTCTACAACGTAGCAAAAATATGCAGTTTTATTTTGTTATAAACAAATTTATATATTAATGACAAAACGAAAGCATCTTTGGGATTTGTAAATGAATTATTTAGGTGTCGCTATTCGAGTTATATCGGATTAAATTTTTAATTTTTTTATTGTTCTCATGCATGTTTACAATCTACTCTATACACAGAGTAATAAGTAAATAGTCTGTAAGTAAATTAGGTAAGCTAGCTACAGTCCAGTGACGGTTCTCTAAGTATTGAGTTAGGTCTTCTGGCCATACTCTCTTCAATCTTCTTTCGGTAAATGGTTGAGTGAATAAATTATTTATCAGTTCGTTGTTATGATCAGTGGTACGATTTTTATATTTTATTGAGTGATTATTTATTATGTCTTTAAGTATTGGGATATCCAGATCATTGTGAAGTGTTTGGTTAGATACATACCATGAAGCTTTACATATCATACGAAGTATTTTAGATTGGAATGTTCGAAGTATCTTCCTATTTGAAGGATTACTACAGCCCCATAGTTCTATTTCATATACCTAAACTGGTATGAGTATAGCTTTGTACAAAAGCAGCATTTGACAACTGGTTTTATGGGAATAAGAATATTGTTACGATAGATGGTGACGTGTCGTATGACTCAGAACTGTAAACATGTTTATTACTAATATGCTTATTCATTCGAGTATTTTCTAGTAAGAAGATCGACGGGTCTCCCCAGGCCGAATAGAACCAGTATGCCGTGACCTTCTAGTCTTTTCGCCAAGGGTCAGGTCGACATCCTTCGACGAGATTCTAGTTTAACGGTGCTTTATATATAAATACGAAAGTTTTTAAAGAACAATTAGTTAATTTTTGAAGACCGCGCCGCGCTTAAAATGTAACTCCCGTATTACAATAAATTGTATAATTGTTCGTGTAAATAAATTAGTAATAAAGACTTTAATAAATTTGAAAGTGTTATAAATAGAACCTTTAATAAATAAATAAAAACAATAAATTAGAAGACTTATAATAACATAACAAGTGGTCTCAGAAGTAAAATTGTGAAAATGACGACGATTTATGAGCTCACAGTGACAAATTTAAGAAGACATCTCGAGGATAGAGAATTAGCTTCTACTGGAGTAGAAGTCTGAGTTAGTCCAACGACTAAAGAACGCTTTGCAGGAAGAAGGGTTTATTCCAGAAACGTATATATTTGAAGATAAACATGATGCTGTCATCTCGTCGATTTCGAAATTAGAGAACAAAGTTTCTGGTGACATAGTATCATTAAGTATAGTTTCCACCAGAGGAACATGAAGGAACTTTTGTGTTTCTGTTGCTTGTTGCTTAAAAATGTTTCGCAAAGTTCCTCAAAGTTCCTAAGTGTTTCTTCTTGTTTCGACAACAAATGTTGCATGTTTGCGATTGTTGGTGGTTGTCAGTTTTAGCGGTAAACTTCAAAAGAAATACGGCAACAACAAGCAACATAAACATATTGTTGTCTGAGTGGAAACAGATACAGCAACTTGTAGTGACTTGTTTTTGTCTAGTGCAGCTCGACGGCGAACGTGGAATAATTTATAGTCGGTCGGACGTGTGAAAAAATAGAAAAATGCCGTTCATGTGGACAAATGAGTTAGTACTCGAATTAATCGAAAACTATAAGCTTTGTGAGTGTTTATGGAATACAAAGCACGCCCAGTATAAATGTAGAAATGCGAAACACGATGCTTGGACAACATTGGCAGAAAAAACAGGCTCAAATATAGAAGAAGTGAAAAGAAAAATGAAAAATGTTATTGCATAATTCTATAGAGAAAGAAAAAAATATCGTACGTTAAAAAAGTCGGGAGCCGGCGCCGTATTTATTTCAAAATGGTTTTCTTATGAAGTCTTGTTGTTTCTTGCGGGCAGGAACAAAGTTAGAAAATGTACTGAAAAAGGAATAACTACAAGTGAGGTACGTATTTTTTTTGTTTTATTTGTAATTTTTATACAAAGTTAAAAATTATTTTGCCATGGAACCATTCCTTCGGGTGACATAAAATATTGAGCAAATTCATCTCGAACTTGTTTAGCTTCCAACGTTGAATTACGTGCTTGTTTTTGCAGTGATGCAAACATATTGTTCTTTATTTCGTTTCTCCAAGAACCTGGGACCCTTTCGCCCGTATCTTTGTCTTCTGAATCAAAGGTGCCAGGAGGTGAGTATGACTTTCGGGAGTGTAAACTGCTTCTCAGAAAATTATGGAGATATACACATGCAGCAACAACTAATTTTACTCTGTCGGGTTCAAGTAGCATGGGTTTTCTTAATACCCTGAACCTAGCAGACATGATTCCAAAAACGTTCTCAGAAATACGCCTAGCGCGTGACAAGCGGTAATTACAAATTCGTTTTGAGGAACCTTTCTCTTGAGTGTCAGGGTAAGGTTTCAATAAGTTTGGTGATAGGGGAAAAGCGTCATCTCCTAGAAAAACAAACGGAACAGCTTTTGTTCTTCCTGGCAATGGTTCTAATTCAGGCAAATTGAGCGTGTTTTGATATAACATTTTTTTGAAATGAGTACTGTCAAACACTCCACCGTCGGATATACGACCTTGGCTGCCCACATTAAGATACATCACCTCATAATTTGCGTTGGCCACAATAAATAACACCACACTGAAGAAAGACTTAAATTTATAAAATTCACTGCCACTATGTTTTGGTGCTTGTATCATAATGTGTTTGCCATCCATAACCCCGGCACATTTAGGAAAATTCCAAAGATTAGCGAATTGATGTCCCGTAATAAGCCACTCCTCTCTACTCTGAGGCATCTGAAAAATTAAAAACCGGTAAATTTGTTTAATCAAAACTTCTCTCGCTTTAAATATAATTTGTATTTCATATTAAAAGAGTAAGAAGTAAAAATATATTTTTAATTTTCAGGGTGAAGATGATGGGTCAGACAGCAGTGCAACGGACAGCGGGGAAGTTGAATCGCAAGATTCCAATATAGCAGACGAGGCAGATGCAGTAACTGATTCTTCTTTTATTGTTGGAGAGGCGAACAATGACGTCGACACTCTGAACAAAACTGTTGCTGCTATTACTGAAACACCTACAAAGCCTAATGAAAACAGAACCAGATCTCCAACGCCTTCCACAAGCAGCACTACAAAAAGTAAACAGGGACCTAGGCTCTTTAAAAGTCCAAAAACAATGAAGAAAAGACAAGCTAATGTGAAAACTGACGAACGACAGGAAGAGGCATATGTATTGCTGAAGCAGCTACAAAATAAAAAGCCACGTAATCGGTTCCAAATTTTCGGCGAATTAGTTGCTTGTAAAATCGAAAATCTTCAAAATGAAAACGCTAAAAACACGGTAGAGCATTTGATCTCTAATATTTTGTATGACGCATCTATGGGTAAATACGATCAGCCATTTCCATGTTATCAAAGTTGGCATACACCTTCGGCCAATAACAACACAGCAAGATATTATTCAGATAACCAGAACTATTACTCATCCAGTACCAATGATTCTGTAACATCACCAGCCTCAACAACACACACACCTATGCCATCCCCAAATAGCTCTTGTTATGAAACTAACTATCTTCCCCAAACAGAGACAAACAATTCGACACTCTCAAAAGAAAAGCAGCCTTGTAGAAATCTTCAAGAATCATCTATATCTGATGCGATACGTCTGGCCATGTCAGATGCAGGACTTGATGTAAATTACTGATAAAATATTATTTGTTAAAAAGAATATCTCTTTAATTTTTTAATTAGATTTTTTAAATTTTTTATTTAGAATTTAAATAAAATATCTTGTTAATTTTTTTCTCACACTTCAAAAAATTGGTTTTTATTAAAATTTAATAAAATGTCTACTACTAATTACATTATGTCATTTGATTGAAAAGCTGTATATCTACCGAGGTATCTACTTACCTTAAGTTTATCCTTCAGAACTTCAGCGATTACTTTACATACTTCTGGTATAATTCTCCTAATTGATGATACCGAAATTTTGAACAAGTACATCAAGGAATGGTAAGAATCGCCTGTTGCAAGGAATCGCAGTGTGAGCAGTAGTCGTTCCATTGGTGAAATGGCTTGTCTATAATTTGTATCTTCTTTCTGTATTTTGGGGGCAATTTGACATAATAACCATTCAAAATCGGTGCTGGACATTCGTAAAAAATTTTTGACACTACCATTATTTTTATTATTTCCTATGTATACATCGTCTTTTTTTAATACATTGAGTAGATGCATGCCACCATATTCACTTCTATCACAGAGACTTGGTTTCACCCAACATTTGTGCTTTCTTTTTTTCTTTTTTGCCGACAACACTATATAGGCCGCCGCTGCTGCAGCTATTTCATCATCTTGATCCATGTTTACCAACCGCGGTGGAAACACTAAGTTGCTCTCTCTCAGTTATCAGAAACGACCGGAAACAAAAAGTTCTGTCAGTGGAAATAAAAAGTTTACATTTGTTGCTAATAAGTTCCTAAATTTACAAACAAGAAGAAACACAGGCAACAAAAATGTTGCTACATGTTGCTATTTGTTCCTCCGGTGGAAGCAATTTTTTAGAGAACAAAGTTTCTGGCGATATTTTGAAAGTTTCTTCTGATGTAGCCAAAGTTGCTGGTGACATCGCATCATTAGAGAACAAAGTTTCCGGCGACATCGCTTCTTTAGAAAACAAAGTTTCTAAAGAGATTTCTTCTCTGGAAAGCAAAGTTTCTGCTTTTTTTACAATTGTTCACATTTTGTGTTATAGAAAACGGACATTATATACTTGTGGCCTTTTGCTTATTACTTAATAAACTTAGGTCAGCATATGAAAAACTTTTTGTTATTCTTAAGGAAAAGTGTCGCAATTCTAATTTAATATTTGCTCCAAAAATTATTGTAGCTGATTAAGAATTAGCTATTCATAAAGCAATTTGTGCACAATGGCCCACCACAAAGATCGTTGGATGCAGGTTTTATCTTGGCCAAGCTTGGTACAGGAACATACAAAGTTTAGCCTTGGATAAAGAATATCAAGATGGAAAAAGTAAAAGTGGAAAGTGGCTGAGGTGTCTTTTTGGACTATCTTTTTTAAAACCAGAGGAGGTTGGAGAATATTTTGCTTTGGATTTGGCTGAATTTCAGCCAAATCATCTGCATAAAGCTGCGGTAGATTTTGCGGACTATTTAATAGACAATTATGTTGGTGAAAATTCTTTATTTCCACCATCACTTTGGGCTGAAGCATCTGTAACTACAGAAAATTCTACAAATGTACGCGAGTCCTTTCACTCTCGATTTAATTCAAATTTCTATTCGATGCACCCTTCGTTGTATTTATTTGTAAAGGTTTTGAACAATTTACAAATAGATACTTACATTCGTATTCAAAGCGTTAAGGAGCCTGTTAAATGTAAGAACAAAATTGTTAGGCGAAGATTAAACATGTTAACTTCTAAATTGTCGGAATATAATAACGGTTTGTTGAGACGAATAGATTTTGTAAAATTTGCATCATGTTTTCATAAAGTATAAATATTAAATGTAAATATGTGTACTTCTTTTATTTTTATAAATATTAAATGTAAATATGTGTAACGTTTTTATGATTAAAATATTGTTTCTTAAATAGGCAATAAATATCTACGATTATTGGGATTCGTACTTTTAATAATATTTTATACCTTCTTGAAGTCTTGGTCCTCAATTCGTGCAATTTTTTCAGGTATAAAAGTAAACCCTTACTTAAAATTTCATTTTGGTCCTCAATTCGTGTCTACCCGTATACTGCGCTTAAGGCTAACATTTTATATACTAAAAAAATCTTTGTTTTTCCATTATATAAGTAAAACCGTCATTTTGCCACATCAAAACTTAATATTAGTCCCATAAAACGACTAAATTATACTTTATTTTCGAACTTTTATCGAAATCGCCGAAAGAATATCTTTAGACTCACGATATTGACCATCTCTTCATCGACATTAGTTTAGAATGACAGTTAAATATAAAGAAATGCGTCTGGGATGTTGATATTGTCTTTATGGGATTCCTAAGGTGCACTAACTCAGTTTTGGCTATTAAATGTCAGATTTTATGACCAGCAGCAAATCTTCACTTGCAATAGATAACTTTTATAGCGAGTAAAACGAGGAAAATTTGCGAATAAATAATGTTTGTGAAATTGAGTTGTTTGTGCAGGGAATCTCTTGAGTTTTCAAGCATTAAATATTTAATAGACAATAGACTTTATTAGAACAGTTAAGAAAGAGCTACCGAACGAGATAAAAGCTATTCATATTTGAATCGTGGAAAAATTAGTATTGCATATAATGAATGAATTTAATTCTCCCTCTTATATGGAAATACAAGAAAAATTGAAGGGTTTATTTCAAAAACAACCAATGTCAAAAAAAGTAAATTTTCAAAAATTAATAAAAACTAATATTAAAATTATTAAAAATTAATAAACTGGTAGAACTAACTTCTCGTTCTAACTTCAAGCCAATGTTTTTTTTTCTAATTTTTATGAATTAGGATATTGCACTAATAGTGTCGTAACTCAAAAAAAAAAGATTTTTCAGAATCAACGAAAAACTCAATAATCATTTCCTACTGCAGGTAAAAAAAAATTAATGCATAATATGTTTCTAATTAATATTAAACGAAGTTTCTTTGTACTCTTAGTTAAATAAAAATACTGACAGCGAAGTTATTTTAAAATTTTGAGTTAACACTGTATTGCTCTAAGCAAAATGTTCGAAATGAAATAATATTTTTAGTTATGACATTATTTATGAAATATTTTGTGTTACTACAATTTGATTTACTATTCTTTTCTGCGGTTTACGTTAGTTTTTGGACTTACAACAATTTTGGGAACTGATTCTTGGTACTTGTTAACATTGGATCTAAAGATATTGTATTACACGTTAACAATGACCAAGAATTGTTGTTTTTGATATTAATAAATAAATCAAGACTGTTTTAATTACTATATATTCAAATTCAGATAAAGATAACAAAAAACAGTATTCTTTAACATTTTGTATTTAATCTATATATTTAACAAAATAAACCTTCCAAAAAAGAACACAAAATCTAGCCATATTTAAGTAATTCATAGTCAATTAAAAGGACATACTTCAAAAAAAACAAAAGTTTGAATCAGTCTAAAAATCAATTATTACTGATTACAATTTTTATTTTATTCGGTCAAATCCTTTCACGACAACTCTTGGGTATTACATTTTTGTCAACTAATTCTTTTAAGTCCCTTTTTTTATTTTGAGTTAAAGGTATCTTGCTTGTGTACTCTCGTGTCAAACCATTAGCAAATAACGAAGTCTGGTTTTCAGTTCTTCATAAGCTACGCACGAAAATTTTTTGGTAATCTTCATCTTCGTAAGAGTTCTTATAAAAGAAAGTAAATGGATGTTCGTTTTCAACAAGAAACACCTTAATGTCATGCCATTTTATTTTGTCTTTCTCCTCATTAACATTAAAATTGTTGAAGTAATCTTCTCTTCTTGAAGTAATTTCAGATTGTAAAATTTTTCATTAGTCATTTCAGTCACGCTATACGGTTTACCTGTCTTTTTAGCCGTCTGAGTCTGAGTAAAGTCCAGTTCTTTCCAGGAGTAGCCTGTATAACTTTTTCTATATATTACACTCACAACTCACAATCTCATTCGCTGTTTCACTGTTTAGGTCAATTTCTTGAAGTACTTGATGACTCGTAAATGGTGAAGGTATAGGTGGTGGTTTTATTTTCGCAACGTCACTGTTTTCTATTTGGGTACCAGGTTCATTATTTGTACTCTCCAGTGACAAAAACGACGGCGAAGAGATTTCCCGAGATTGTTATCATAGCAACAAGTAATCGCCCACGACTTAGGTATTGAACCTAAAAATGAATCAAGTAATATTATTAGATTAAGTATATAGGTACTTGATGCCAGAATGTCACAAAGAGTGTAGTAACTCTAAATTTATAAAATAAAGTAGTTGGTAGGCTTTCTTAATAACACTGCTACACATTTTAAATGAGTTATTACTATCCGGTGATCGTCAAATAGATAATGATTAATAAATGTTTTACAAACAACAAAAAAATGATTTAAAGTGATAATTCAACAATAATGTAGCATGTCAAAAATAATGAACTGAACCAATAATAGTGTCGTTAATAAAAATATTAATTTAAAAAAGTGCTGGTGTAAATCAGTGATAGTGTAATAACTAGAAAATCAACAATGTTATAGTTAGGTTAAAATCAACAAGAATGTAATAACTCGAAATATAGCCATGGAAATTACATACCTGATTCAGCAATAATGGAAATTACATACCTGATTCAGCAATAATGGAAATTACATACCTGATTCAGCAATAATGTGGAAACTGGAAATGATGAGCAAAGCAACACGTGCGTTCCCGATCACTATTGGTCGCAACTAAAAATGACGCGATATTGTGAGGAGGGTGACGACAGTCAGTCAATCATGAATAACGTCTTATGCCGCCAACAGTTTTATTGACTTACAGGGAATTGAATTTTACGTGTGGATATAGTGTAATTTTGAAACATTTTGAGTTGCGACCCTATTGTATTATTAGTGCGATATATACAAACAAATATTATTTAATATACTAGGGGCCAAACGTATTTACTTTTTGCAAAAATAATGAAAAATACTTAAACATTGGCTGTTTTTGACTGGAATATAAAAAACAATCCCAAGTTTTGTTGTAACTATTTTATTAACCAGAACAGAGAAGACAACATAGTATGTTTTTTTTTAAATTTGAGTTACTCGTATCCACTGCTAGCGTCATCTTCGTCAACGTCAACAGTTGGTGCCGTTTTAGTGACTCGAAATTTTTGATAAAAGGGAAGGCTTTTAGGGTTTTTTAAAAATGCAGATAATGATACAATATTCTGAATTTTTACAGAACTAATAGCAAGAGTGTATGGACCAGAATATGTACTACGCGTTTTAATGTATGGAGAATCTATAGATATCTTGATAATACGTGCTTCTCTAAGACTTAAACTTGATTTTGGGCTCTTTGGAAAGTATTAAGAATATAAGTGAGTCATATTGACCACCTTAAATGGAGGTGGCTTTTCTCTTGATTGACGTATGAGTTCATCCCAATCTTCTGGACTACATATTCTCTTTTTTTCTCAATCAGAGCAAATTCCTGGTCATTCGGAAGGAAGGAATGACCCCTGATGGGAAATATGTGGGTTATTTTTTTTTAATCTTTAAAGAATGCACTAGCATATATTGTAAATAAACCCTAACATGGTTTTTGTTCTGGCCAGAACATTCATCACTAAAGATAACTAAATGATCATTAGATAGATCTTTATGATTAAGATATTGCAAAAGCATAGAAACATGTAACATCTTTCGACAATTATGTTGCAATATCTTCAGTATAGACGTACATTGATGCTGAATCATCCACTATGTCGTGGATTGCAAATACATAGTACCACATTTGGCTTTTAAAAAATACGGCGCTAGTTCTTATATGCGGTAATGGTAGGTTTTGCTTAAAGTCGAACGATATAACCATACATCTGCTTGCTCTTGATTCCAATTTATAATGTCTTTTTAATTCCGTAAATTTACTGGCTCTTCTTAAGTGCAACTCTTTTTTCAATACCAACTGATTTTTAATAATCTCATCACTTCTGGCGTCTATTTGTAAAATCAGATCATCATAACGTAAACAAGTATCTGTTCTTGGCACACCAAAGGGACTGTTGAAGTCGTTCGTAAAAACAATATAATAAACATTATATGACACGCTAATTTGGATTTCCTGCAAAAACATTTTGAGCATTTCTTTACACTTAGCTCCTCAGATAAAACACTTTGTCAGGATTATCTCGCTTTGAGTAATGAGACTGCCTGGCCCTGAAAGATTTAATGTGTTTGTCGTATAAGGTATAGAACTTCATCTGGGGTTTTAGAGGGCTTATTGTCATGCTTTCCACGTCCATTGGAACGGTGGTATTCCAGAAGTTTTATTAGAATCCTGAGTTCTCCAGAGTCGACCTTATTCCTTATCTTAATTCCGAACTTTATAATAAAAGGCTGCAGAATGATCAAAAGAAAGACCGTCGTCTTCATCTGCATTATGGTCACGTCACGGTCGTCTTTGTTTTACGTTTTGAAATGAAATAAAACCACAAAGGTAGCAATCTTGCTCATTCTTTGAAGATAGGAAATTGAATTTATTATACATGCAAAAGAAAAGATCAAAAGTCCAAAATAACAAAAAAAATTGTAGAAGCACCATCTCCTAAAAGAGAAGAAATGCGGTCAATACTTCCTCGACTCTGTTTATTGGGAAATTATTTTACCACTGTTAGTCAGAGAACTCCTATCCTGGGATGTCTTTCAAAGGTACCAAAATCACATCAAAGAGTGTCAATACATATCAGAAAGAATAGTAACGGCCCAGAAAATAACAAGCCTCAAATTACAAGGGAAGCGTTTTATGACCCATTACAACAAGTAGTAGATCAAGTCAGAGGAAAGATGATAATATTGGGGGATTTTAACGCTCGAATAGGCAATCACATAATATCGAACTAAGAATAAACAACACATTTTTTGACCACAAAGAACAACACAAATATATTATGATAGATTATGTTATAGCCAACAGAGATATACAATCGAAAATAATCGACGTAAGATGTCTCGACGCAGCAGAGATAGGTAGTGACTATAGCCTAGTATTACGTAAAATCAGAATCATCCTGAAATTCTTTTCACCCAAGAGAGCGGCACCAACCCAAACAAAAATCAAAGTCGAAAGACTAAATACGGAATCCACGGAATACGGAAGGAAAAGAATCAGAGAAGATCGCTGGGAATGAAATATTAGAAAACGATAACATCGAGGAAAGCTGGGAAAACTTAAAAATAACATAATTAACGCAGCAACAGAGTCACTTAAAGAGAGGAAAGTAACAAAGACTAACATATTAAAAAAGAAAACACCATGGCTTAGAGAGGAATTAACGAAAAAATGTGAAGAAAAAAAGAAAGCCTTTATACGGTGCAGAAAACAACAAACACAATAGGCATACAACCACTATAAACGCATCAGGAATGAAATGAACACCTTAGTTAGACAAATAAAAAGGAAACTCTGGCAGAGCTTTTTAAAAGAAATGAAACACGATTTCTATGGAACACAAAAAGAAATATGGAGAATAATCAGAGGCCAAAGAAAAGAGATGAACGAACTAATAAAAACGAAACATATTCAGAAGGAAATAAATATGACTGACGATAAGCTGACGATAATGAACCACCAACGCCAGAGGTGACGACAAACGAAGAAATAAATATTGAGGAGGAAGAGGTAAAGAAAGCTTTAAAAAAGTTAAAAAATAGAAAATCACCAGGAGAGGACAGAATACCGAACGAACTCCTAAAGTACGTAGGACCAGACCTGACCAAACAAATATTAAAACTAAAAAAAAAATAATAGAACAAAACAGAATTACTCAAGAACGGAGATCAAGCATCCTAATACCTCTCTTCAAAAAGGGAGACAAATGGGACCTGGAAAATTAAAGAGGAATTAATTTATTAAACACAACACTTAAATTAACAACCAAAGTGATAACAAATAAACTGAATAAAATTATAACACTAGCAGAAGAACAACAAGGTTCTAGGTCGTGAAGATCATGCACCGACGCTATATTTATAATGAGGCAAGTGCAAGAGAAATCATCAGAATACAACAAACCGGCATATCTATGTTTCGTGGACCTTAAGAAGGCATTTGACCTAATCAAATTAAAAGACGTTATCCACTTACTGTAGGCAAGAGAGATACCTCTAGGAATAATCAAAACGATCGAAAATATCTACCAAAACAACACAATAAAAGTAAAAGTAAAAGAAGAACTAACCAACCCTATTGAAGCTGGCAATGGTATGACAGGGAGATTTCCTAAGTCCTCTATTGTTCAACCTAATTATGGATGAAATAATAAAAAAGGTAAGAACTAAAACAGGATACCAAATGAAATAAAAACAACTTAAACTAATCGACGCAATACTACTCTCTTAAAGTGAAGAAGATTTACAACGTACGCTGCACCAATTTAATATAACCGCCAGAAAATTTAACATGTTTAAAAAAACAATGTTTTAAAATAAAATAGGCCCAAAATACTTTCGGGAAATGATAGAACCAGTTTTGAACTTGAATTTAGGTACTTCGTGAATTTAAAAATAACGTTTTTTACTTGTTTGTTTTTTAATGTTTTTTTTATGAGCTTTTCACCTTGTTTAGTATCATTTTTATTGAGTCAGAATTATATGCTTTTGGTAAAAAATTTTTTAGTACCTTTGCGTTTAATTTTGTTTTTGGTTAAAACCATTTTAATATCTAGATAATTAATTTAGTAACTAATGACATTTCTTTTTTTTTCAGGTAAGTCTTTTAACACTGTATGATGGACTTATTATAGGTTTGTATAAAGTAATTTTATTATCATTATGCTATATTAAATATTTGTTATATTCAATCCGGTAACAACTTCTTGGCATGGGTCCAGATCGTGAACTATCCAAATTCATGAAATTATGAAGGAATGGGTTCTTGTCTATTCATTTTATTAAATACTATTGTATATATACCTTACAAAATATTTAATATGTATATGTTTATCTTTTCACGTCATCATCATCATTCTGGCTTTACAACCCTACGTCCTCAAAAATGTCTCTCCAATCGTCCCTATCTATCGTATTTCTCCGCCAAACACTTATTTCCATATGTCTCTCATGTCTTCATCGATATTATCAATGAAACTTGTTCTGGATCTTTCTCTAATTCTCTGACCAATGGGTCTATCAAGGAGCGTTTGTCTAGCTAAGTCATTTTGTCCCATCCGAATTACATGCCCTATCCACCTCAGACGTCCTATTTTAATATGTTTTATGATATCAGGTTCCTGGTATATTCTATAAAGTTCGAAGTTGTATCGTCTTCTTCATACACTATTGTCATCCATAGATTCGACTTGGTACTTTTTTTTTCAAAACATCCTAACAATATCATGAATGTGTTGCTTGTGTGAGTCCATTTCAAAAGGTAAAAAAAATAATAAATTAGACTTACTCACAATCAATTTAATTTAACTAATCAGACGACCGGTTTCGCTTTCTACAATATGCAAAGCATCTTCAGGTCACGATACAAAGTTAAATAAATGCTGAAAATAATAAACCCATATTAGGGTGTTTCAGTAATTATGCCAATATTACATGTCTGTGGTTTTTCAAAATGAATAAGATGTTAAGCAGACAAGGTAAGACCCACAAATTGGTAAAATAGTCTATTAAACTGTAATAAATTAATAAATAAACAAATAAATAAAACATTACTTACATGCCGGTACTCTATTAATTGATGGTTGAAAGAACATGGTTCAAACTATCTTGTATTGTTGATTGGAGAACTCAAGTCAACTATTGTAATTGTTTAACAGTAAACAGGGAAGTTCTTGAGGAGACAGATTTTATCCAATAAAGTAGAGATAGGTGAAATGTAATTGTTTGTTTGATGAAAGTAATGTTCTTTACCATTAAGTTCTTTAAAAGTTATTTATATTTATTCTGGAGATATATTTATGAAATGTGTGTTATTTATTGAGATTTTTATTTTTGTTTTGGAAGGTGACAGTTGTAAGACAATGAATAAGAATAGATGTACAAATTGTGTGGGTGTGCAATTAGATTAGCTTGTAATTATCAAATTTCTTTGATAGAGTTATCTTGTAATATGTGGCAAATTGATGTAAAGTTCACTATATAAAGTTAAAAATTAAAATTGAGACACTTTAAGACACACAAAAAACACTTAAAAAACGGGGGGACGAAACAGACATTAAATTTAAAAAGGGGGGAGGATTTGGAAGAACTACATCTCTTACTTGGAGACAATAAGTTTTTTATGTTATATACACTCAGGTGCAAAAAAATCGATCCATGGGTATTATTTGTTGAAAAAAGAAAACGTTTGAAGATATTAGTTTTAAATCAGGTATATATGTAAAAGTATATGTTAGATTAAAATAATTTTTACAGAATATCCAAAAAAATCATTTATTTATAGAGACATACGCCAAAACTCAAAAATACAAGAATATTCAAAACTTTCTGAAATTAAGAAAAACATTGATAATAAATCAATATCTAGTGTTTCTCCCTCGGGCCCTTATAACAGCCTGTACACGTCTAGGCATTGAGGTAATTAACTTCTGGATATCAAATTGATCCAATTGGTCCCATATTTCTTGAAGAGCCGCTGTAAGTTCAGTCAAGTTGTTTGGACGGGGTACTCGTGCTCGAAGACGTATTCTCATTATATCCCATAGATGTTCTATGGGATTAAGATCGGGACTACAAGCTGGCCAGTTGATACGGACAATTCCCACCTTCTCTATATATTGGTTGACGATTCTAGCACGGTGAGGACGCGCGTTGTCGTCCATAAAAATAAAATTAGGTCCAATGAAAGGAGCAAAAGGTACCACATGCTGATCTAAAATACTTGTTATATATCTTGCAGCAGTCATAGAACCTCTATCTACAATAACTAAATCAGTACAGGCTTCTGAACTGATACCAGCCCAAACCATAACGGAGCCCCCCGATAACTTATTCTTTCCGCAATATTACATTGAAAATATCGCTCTCCGTGTCTTCTCCAAACCCTTTCTCGGCCGTCTGGTGACCTTAGACAAAATCTGGACTCATCTGAGAACAATACATTGCTCCAGTCTGCATCACTCCAGTTTTCATGTTCTCTTGCAAAAGCAAGGCGAGCTCTGCCATGTTCTATGGATAGTATTGGAGATAGGGCTGGCCATCTGGATAATAAATTACCTTCTACAAGTCGTCGACGAACTGTCCATCTGCTTACATCCACATTTCTCACTTCGCTTAGACGATTTGCCAGTTCAACTGAAGTTAGATGCCGATTTCTCAAACATGATGAGACCAGAAATCGATCATCTCTTTCGGATGTTACCCTTCTACGACCTGATCCTGATCTTCTTGTGAAGTTACCAGTGTCGCTAAAACGCCGAACTGCTCTTTGAACCGAAGATCGACTAACACCCAACATTTCAGCTGCATAATATTGACTACGGCCATCTTGAACTAAAGTCACCGCCCTTGCAGCATCTGTCGGAGTTAGAGACATTTAGGAAGGATAATTAAATAAAAATATAACACGTTTTAAAAATAAAATCACAACACTAGTATGGTTGTTGAATTAAAAACAACATTTAATAAATATCTACTTGCTTCATGCGACTCTTTTTGACAAAAACCTGAAATACCAATTTGTTTTAAGAAATATAAAAAGCAATATTAAAAATATTATTTTATTTCTCGTATACGAGAGTACACCTAAATTTACATACGTAATTTAATGTCTCTTAAATTATACAACTTTAAATAAATAAGAAATAAGGAATGGATCGATTTTTTTGCACCTGAGTGTATATCAGACATCTATTCTTATTCATTGTCTTACAACTGTCACCTTCCAAAACAAAAATAAAAATCTCAATAAATAACACACATTTCATAAATATATCTCCAGAATAAATATAAATAACTTTTAAAGAACTTAATGGCAAAGAACATTACTTTCATCAAACAAACAATTACATTTCACCTATCTCTACGTCATTGGATAAAATCTGTCTCCTCAAGAACTTCCCTGTTTACTGTTAAACAATTACAATAGTTGACTTGAGTTCTCCAATCAACAATACAAGATAGTTTGAACCATGTTCTTTCAACCATCAATTAATAGAGTACCGGCATGTAAGTAATGTTTTATTTATTTGTTTATTTATTAATTTATTACAGTTTAATAGACTATTTTACCAATTTGTGAGTCTTACCTTGTCTGCTTAACATCTTATTCATTTTGAAAAACCACAGACATGTAATATTGGCATAATTACTGTAATTTATATAATTTATATCATCTATCTTTATTTTATCTTTATTAGACAACACCCTAATATGGGTTTATTATTTTCAGCATTTATTTAACTTTGTATCGTGACCTGAAGATGCTTTGCATATTGTAGAAAGCGAAACCGGTCGTCTGATTAGTTAAATTAAATTGATTGTGAGTAAGTCTAATTTATTATTTTCTTTTACATCCTAACAATAGTTTTCATTATTTTTTGTTAGACTCAAGGTCTCTGAACCATATGTTAGGACTGGGCGTATTATTGTTTTGTAGAGTTTACCTTTTCACATTCACTTTTCTTTATTTTTTGATGGAATATGCCACAATATTATTAACACCGTAATCTACATTTTCTAATGCTAACTGTAGAAAGTTTTACTCTGTCTACTGTCATAATCTACTTACTGAACTTTACCACATCTAGTAATTAATTTTGTTCTATGATGATCAAATTTTTCTCTTGACTGAAAGTAGCTGTTTACTATACAACCAATCACACTTGCTCATAGCCAATATTAATTGTAACTTAAAAGTAAAACTTTATTCACAAGCGGTTTGTGAACAAAATAAAACTGCATTAAGATTTATAGATTAGTAAAAATTAATGAATATACACTTGCATTATACATAATCATTCGAATTGTTTAAATTAAAAAAGTCTGCAAAAGTCTGTTAATCTCAGCTATTAAAAAAGTGGGATTTTGTGTCTAGTATGTTGTTTGTCAAAACATTCAGTAGTTTAGCGAATCAACTATAGTCTAGTGGTTGATGATATTCATAATAGTCCAGTCGATCAGCGATTATGAATTTCAATTTGTTTTCAGAAGTCCATTTTAAAAATAATTTGTATCCACTCGACGGTAAAAATTCGATATCTTTTGATCAAAATATCCTATTGACAAAAATCACAGTGCGTTTTAAAAGTGAAGAGTGCAGTTTTCGTATGCACTTTTTGTATTTTGTCGTAAATGAGGTGTTAAATAAATAAACGATTTTTGTCATTTTCTACGATTCTCATGAGATCAATAAAATTTATGAGTTTTATTAAACGATAGTACTGGAACTCTTATTGTTAGAGCCTAATCTTAAGAACCTATAACATGAAATTTCGATTTTGAGTTTTGACAACAAATATGAGGCATTTTAAATATACCGAAAAAACGCAGATATTAAACTTTTACATTACAAACGATCGCACGTCAAGGGATATGCTTTCACGTGCTTTAGATTATTGGAATGCTTTAGATTATTTGTAATGTGAAAGTTTAAATTTAGCGTTTTTTAGGCATATTTCAAATGCCTCACATTTTTTGACCAAACTAAAAGCCAAAATTTTATGTTATAGCTTTTAAAGATTGGGCTCTAGCAATGACAATTCTATAGTGACGGGTCAATGAAGGTGATACATTTTATTGAACACTTGAGAATCATAAAAAATGACAAAAATCGCGCAAACATTTATTTATGTAACACCTTTATAAAAACTAACCTTATTTTCATCAAAACACGAAAGCTATGCTTTTGTCCTTCTATCAAACGCAATTTGATTATTGTCGATAGGACCTCTGATCAGAAGATATCAAGCTTTTACAGTCGATTTAATTCAAATTTTATTTAAAATTGATTTCGCGCGCGTAACTGACAATCCAAATCGTCGGTCGCTTTAAGCGTTGTTTCTGAAACAACGATTCGGAAATCAACTTGTTCGGATGATTTCTAGAGATTCAACGGCATTTTCGTTTCTAACGACTAGAGTATAAAACAAGAAATAAAAGGTAAAAAATCTTCCAAATCATTTCTACACCATACTTCCCTTGGCTGGTCTTTTTATTTTTTTCATCGTATATTCCTCCGCATTAATATATAAATTCTATAAAAGTAAACTTCGTAAACAAACACTTTGAACGCAAATATATAATCCATTACATAGTTGCTTATATGAACTGAGACTAGCTGACTCCTTGTTGGGTTCTCCCAAGCAGAAACTTAGAGCAAATGGTGTAGTGTTCTAATACACAATAATATTTTATAATTTCCTCACGCTAATGTAGAGGTGAGTTCATTTTTAACGAATCGTTTCGTAACAACTGTACTTTGAGAATTGGCTGAATATATCTTGGGTTGTTTTGAAGGTACGACACAAAATTTCACGTTTGTTTTCAGCGAAAAACTCTGTTTATCATGCTACTGAAGCTTTAATACCTAACTATCAGTGTCGAACTAATGGAACTAATGGAACGAAAAATGTTTAAATAAAGGAACATGTAAAAATGTGTTAGGAAACGGTGAATGAAAAAAGAGATAAGAAATATACAAAGGAGGCTGTTTTGCTGCAAAAGAACCAGATGTTATGTTGGAAGAAATTGAGAAGCTGCTATAAAAATAGTACAACATAAATCTCCTGGCGTAGATGCAATTCTATCTGAAGTGTTAAAAAATGTAGGGAAGACTGGTTAAAAAGTCTTACAGTGCTTATGTCAACTTATATAGATAACCCTTAAATGACCTACTAGCTAAACAACCTCCGTAATCGTTCCTTTGTAGTCGTTCCAGTTCCATTTCACATGCAAGTAAATTCCTTTTACATATAACACAGGAAAACAGTAATTTCGTAAATAACCGCAGATTTTGTCTATCATATAATTTGTTTAATATATAGAATACCCCAAAAATTCATATAAATTGTGTATATAAAGGAAAATAAAGTAAATACTTATCAAATATACTGTTTACAAATGTATTTACTGCAAGTTAAATTGTGTTTATACAAATAATTGTTTAAGAAATGAACAGTAATTAAATATTAAAACAAACATTTTTACTTATAGCTTTTTCTGGAATGTTGAATCTGTGTACATTCTCGCTTGGTGCTCCAACAATACTCAGAGTCGTTCACCCTCCTAATCACTGACTGCATCAAGATTTTCAGAGAATCAGCAAAATAACTAGGTAAAAAATATAATTTGATGCTTTTGATGAAACACTTTAAGAGTTGCTGGACAATTTCAGCGCAATTCTATGTTCGTATGGTTCCAAGAATTTTTTTAACAATGCTTTTAAAAGCAAACCAAGCATTCTTTCCGATTTCTGGCATTGTTTAGGTGAAATATTCATCTTTAAGAAGCTGTTAAAACTAAGGGCTATCAAAAACTTAATTTCTCGAAATGATAGTTTTTTTTGTCAACAAGTGGTTGATATACAATAATGTACAATAACTGTATTGTACAATGTATGTAAAATGTATTGTACAGTTGTACAATGCACAACGTTTATCATTGTAAAAGGTACAGTGTTTATCATTGTAGAATTGTACAATGATGTATGATGTATAAAAGTGGATCACCAGGTTTCAGGTCGGTCAGACCTTGGCAGCCAATTTGACTGTACCAAATATCTCTCACGGGGTCTGCTGTCCTGCATATATAAAAAGCAAGGATACTTTGTTTATCCACGTTGCTGTCCAAGAACAGTATAAGGTTAATACTTAAGCATGTTCAATCATCACGCAGTTCCTTCTAATTTTTTTTTCTTAGAAATTTCTTTTAGCTACGCCCATAGCTAAAGTAACGAGGGCAAGTAATGGTGCTCCTACGATCTTTCCCTTCTCAGAAACGTCAATAGCTTGTTTGTTTTGCCTATTTACTAACTCTTCCCTTCTAAGAACAGATATAATTTTCTCGTTTTCTAAAACAGTCTCCGAAAGTCGAGTTTATTTAAAAAACGACGATAAAGTTCTTTTCGTCCGAATTGGTCTTCTCACCCAATGTATAATTAGGGCTAAACTGGCATAATCCCAAAAATTCACTCTTTAAAAAAATGTAAGTTCTCGTATTTGGCGGTAATTCGTTTATTCAGATCATTTTTTGTAATTTTCCGGCTAAATTCGACATTTTGTTAAAAATTATAGATTTTTATGTCACTTCTGTTTGCCATTACATCTTGCATCCTATATTCTGCCGCTGATTAGTTGCATCCTAAGTATCGCCTACAACTAATTACATTCTGCCGCTGTATTCCCTTTGAACCACGCTTCGTGTTAAGGATAATACAACCTCCATTTAATTCTTGGCCAGTCCTTAACATTACCATTTCCGCATTTCTACTTGTATATACCTCTCCGACATGTACTGATGGTGAGACTGTAAGTACGCCTTGACGTTTTACAACCAGAGTGATTTATCACGCTGCAATATTTTATTTTTCTTTGTGACAAAGGACAATTCAAATTATAAATACGGTCAAAATATTTCTGCATAATTTATATGTACTATCTTCTTCTTCTTAGCCTTCTCTCGTCCATTTTTGGACTCTCTTAACTCCTTCCATCGATCTCTACGTATCGTCACAAATCACTTATGCAGATCAGTATCATGTACCATCAGTCTGTACCATCAGTATTCCCACTCCTACCACGTCCGACGTATCCACGAACCATTCTGTAGCTGTAGCTGTTGCTGTAGCCTGGGTTAAGGAAAGTGTTTTGGCGCCGTAAATCATGACTAGAAACAGACATTGGTCGAACGTCTCATTTTTCAAAGAATTTGGCATGTTGCTTTAAAAGCTTCATATGCGGCCCATGCTAAACTGATTCTTGTTTGCAGTTTAGCAGTTTAGTTGTCCCTAGAAATTTGGATTTTATAACCTAAAAGTTTATATTTATAAACTAATCCTATTTCGTTGCAGTCGATTTTTGGATTTTTTGCTTGGTATCAGATTTGTCATGTATTTTGTATTTCCAAAATTTATGTTTAAACCAACTTTATTTTAGGCGTCATCTAACTCAGTAAGCATTTTAACGTTGACATTGATTTTTATTGAAATCATGTTACAGAATTGCCTAAAAGGGAGATAAAAGGGAGGGTGTGTCTCCTGTGTGATTCATCTTTTGACTTTATACATTTTGTATGTTTGTGTAGTCTTACACTCAGGATTGTTTTACTGTATATTCGCGATCAGTTTGGAGTACCGATAATCTATGCCATTTTCCTTTAACGCTTTCATTGCGCTGGTAATTTCTATCATATCTAATGCTTTGCGAAAGTCTACTAAACCCAGAATCAATGGTCGATTGCATTTAATGGATTTTTCTATAATCCTTTTTATACAGTGGAGCTGGAGGTGTCAAAATTTTTTCCTAAAACTTGCCTGTTCCCTAGATTGGTAAAAATATTATTTTGTTTGTAGTATATTCTCATATCATTGGTAATTTTCATAAATTTTTACTTTTGAAAGCTTTCATCAAATTAACACTAACGTTACGGCAATGCTAAATATCATCTTACTTCACATTTAATGCATCCCCTTTTCTGATGATTTCCACATAAAAAATATAAGTTTAATATAAACTAACTCAATTGTCGTATGAAATGTTGTATTAATATATAAATAAATCATCGCAAAATAACATGGATTAACGATTCTGTACCCGATATTAATCATAAACGAATTAAAAGAATCTATTTCGTAATTCATTACAATCATTACAAAAGAACTGATTCGTAAAATTGGACGATTTGACTCTCTTCTACACTGTAGAAACTTCCGAAGCGATCCTATCTATGCCCGCATTGTGTTCAGAACTTTAACACAATTCGAAATGTTCAGAATTATCAACCAAATCGTTCCGTTGAAAGTGTGTATATGCCATTTGGGAGCTGGTGGTGGCCTTATAGGGGTAAAGTTATTGTTGATTTTTCAATTGTTGTGCTGGGTGTTTGCATAAAAAGGCAGTTTAAATGAGGATTGCCGTGAAGATAACATCTACATAGCCTCATTTGAGGTTTACCTAGAAAATTCTATGGTAAACTAACAGAATAAATTGTGTGTAGTATTTCTTACTAATGTAATATTATACTTATACGTATTCCATTGTGAATGGCAGAACAGTGCCATCACAAAACTAACAACTAATTATTATTTTTTATTCAAAACTAATATATATATATATATATATATATATATATATATATATATATATATATATATATATATATATATATATTGATTTAGAGTATCAGTATAATTTGAAAAATATATATATATATATATATATATATATATATATATATACAAACAACACAGTTTATTAGGGCTGCAGTCAGTAGGTTTGGCCGGGATGTTATAGAAACACTCTTTTGACTTTTGGTCGAGCTTTCGGAATTCTTTTATTCCTTCTTCAAGACACTGTAATTAGAAGAAAGTGTAAATATTTACAACATATCTCAAATTGTCATTACAACTTACTAGTCGTTGAGATTATTTTTCTAAAGCTACGACACTCAACATTAAAAACACACATATAAAAGATGCGTAGACGATAAGAAAACTATCCTCTCTCACTGCCGGAGTGCCACATGCCTGTTTTATGTTTTTTTATTATGTGTCATTAAAAATACATACATATCTTAAAAGTCTCTTCTCTTACTAAAAGGCCCTTAACTAAGAGCGAGAAATATGTCAAGAGCAACAAAAAGCAAACTTTATAAAACAATAATCCGCCCATTGCTTACTTACGGATCAGTAACATGGGCAATGACGACTCGAGATGTAGAGCTACTACGAATCTGTGAAAGAAAAATATTGAGGACTATAAAGTTATCGAACAGAATCTATGGAGAAGGCGATATAATTTCGAACTTTATAGACTCTTTGGAGATGGAGATATCGTAAAAACCATCAAAATAAACCACCTAAGACGGTTGGGTCACGTTATGCGGATGGATGAAAGTGGTCCTGCTAAAATAACGATTCTAAATTGGCCGGTGGGAAATAGAAGAAGAGGGCGACCTGAACTCAGACATCTGGTCGATATGCAGGACGATTTAAGGATGATTTGAGAAGGGGATGAAGAAGACCGACATTCGACAGGGAAGGATGAAAGACTGTTTCAAGGCAGGCCTGGGCCCACGAAGAGCTGTAGCGCCAACTGATGATGATGGAATTGCCTGAATCACCATTAACAGTTTACAATTAAAAGTAGGATCAGTTGTCATTCTGCTTCGTAGCAATAATGAAACTCGTCTGTGCAATAGACCGAGACTGACTGTGAAAATGCTAATGAATAATATCATTCAGGCAACGATCATTAAGGAAAAATACAAAGAAGTGAATGTCTTGATCCCGAGTATACTTATGATTCCAACGAACGTACCATTCGATTTTAAACGTTTACAATTTCCCGTGATTTTGGCTTTTGCAATGACAATAAACAAATCACAAAGCCATTTATTAGAAGTTTGCGAAATTAACTTAGAATTTCCATGTTTCGTGTAAGGACAAATATTCGCGTGTCGGAAAACCGTCATCGTTGTATATTTATTCAACGCGAAAACATAAAAATATTTGTATCGAAAAGCATTAAATTGATTAATATTTTTTCCTGCATAATATGTTTAAGTGTTTATTTTTTGGTTTTATTTTCTGATAATTTCTTAGACACATTATTTAATTCTAAGGCGGTACTAAGTTCGCCAGATCAGCTGGTAATTACATATATAATTACTAAACATATATTGGATATGACGAAACAACACCCCTAGCGAAAAAGATACAGTCAAACAATGTCATTAAATCGAATATAATAAAATATACATATCGAATTAAAACGTGCGCCGATATCTTGCGACTCCTAATCTGTATTCCTCTCTTTTTTCCACATGTCATTTTCCAGGCCACCCTCATATCTATTTGTTAATGCCTTCTCTCCAACTTCTTTGTTTCTTCATCGTTTTCTTCTTCTTTTTGGATGCTATCCAAATACTTTGGAATTCTGTTATTGAACATCCTTTGTACATGCCCATACCATAATAATTGTTTAGTAATTTCGTCTGTAATGTCATGTTCTACCTTCATAATTTGTCGGATTTTTTTATTTGTGATCTTTCTTTGTCTATATTTTCCATATAAACCTCCTCCATCTGCAGGAGGTTCGAAATGTCAAAGTAAGTGAGAGAACGGTAAGAAGTCGCCTCAACGAAAGACTAATGACAAGAAGACGCTGTAATTCCAGAATTACAACCCGGACACAGTAGGAATCGATTAATTTTTGCTCGACAACATCAACACTGAGAGAGGGAAGATATGCCCAAGCTTGTATGTCCCAGAGAAGAAAAGTTGGCGGTGGTGGTATCGTGGTTTGAGCTGGAATATTATTAAACTTATTTTCATCAATGGCCCCGTGAATGCTCACCGGTATATAAAAGATGTTTTGGCAGAAGCAGCAGTTCCCTTATGTCCATTTATTGTTGACAATTTCGTCTTTATGCATGATAATGCACGGCCGCATATTGTCATATCAGACAAGAATGATGACAAATTAGTTAGGGGAAATATGAATTAATGCTCTAGAATGGCCAGCCTGTAGCCCTGATCTGAATATCATCGAACATCTTTGAGATAAACTTCATCGTATGTAGGGTTAGAAGTCAACCAGGAGAGCCAAAGTCTTGCAGAACTTCAAAACATGCTTCGTGAATAATATGAACGTATTCTTTAAGTTTTTATTTAAAATTTCTTCCTTTCCCTTCCAAATCGTATGCAAACGGTTATTGATATTTTAGAGCATAATACATAATACAAAAAAATGTTGTTTCACCCGCAATTTGTATTGTTTGTAATTCGTTTCGATATTACACTATTTTCTTTTGTAGCCTTCTAATTAAATAAATTACGCTCTGGTATTAAGCAGTAATGCCCATTTTTTGACAGTGTTTTAGTTCCTACAAACTGAAAAGTTTTGTGTTCTACATATCCACAAAATTTATTATCACTACAGCTGTTTCGGCAGGGAGCCTTTCTCAAGTGATGTATTTTTACTATGAATCTACAGTTTATAGTCCTTAACTGAATAAGTTGAGAAGGAAAGAGCTGTTTGTCTTAAGTTGATCGGACAGAATGATATCTGTATTTTTTAATTTAATAATTTCCATCGATTCTAATAAAAATAACTTAAGGCCTTTATTTTGAATATGGAGAATTGAAAATTGGTCATTAAATAAATGATTATGATCTAGAATTCTAGAAGGTGAAGTGACTATGTAGAATCTGTTTTCTGTTATTAAAAGCCCTTTTGTGTTCAGCTATACATTTGTTAAAGGTTCTATCAGTTTGGCCGATGTAACTTTTTTAGCAGTCACCACATGTAAATTTGTGTATGCCACTGTGTAAGTGCTTTTTCTTTTGATCCTTGCTGTTCTTATTGCTGTGGTGGTAAACAACGTTCTGAAAGAACATGGTACATACATAATAAGGGAATGATATTATAAAGTTACATAAAATGAAACAAACAACAAAATAAAATAATTTCTTGAATTTATATTATTAGAACGATTTCTTAGATGAAAAATTACAATAATTTTGTAATACTGGTATATACAAGGATATGAATTATTCTTTATTGTGGGCATTTAGAAATATAGCTTTATATCATAAATAGATTTGCTGAATAAAAACACAATATTAGTCCCTATTCTTTGACAGAAATATTTGTCTATCATTTAAAACCAAACTTAAAAATTAAAACATTCAACTCTTAAAAAAAGATATTTAAAATTTACCCTTAAGCGCGCGTTTTTTCTGTTGCTGGATAGATATTTTTTAAATGTACTTGACCTTAAAGCGGCTATTTCTTAGCGGTTTTATTTACACAGAAAATATTTATTTTTCTCCAGCTTGCTTAAAAAACAAAAGATCAAAAAGTTGCTGGTTATTCTCACATCCGATCAAATCGATTTATTAGTTAGAAAATACAGCTGTGTTATGTTTTCAAACAAATAAAAAAGAGTGATCTGAATTTTTCGGAAATAAAAAGGATTGCAAAGATAAACAGTTATTATATACAGATAAATATTCTCTAGAGGCCATGTAGACCTATTAGTCCAGTCGTCAGAGATTAAACCTCTCTAAAAATCATACGAACAAGCTGAATTTGGCTGAGAATGTCAATTTTTGGACCCCAAAAAAGGTGAACAAAGATTTATCACCCATACCCTCCCGCTTCTCCCTAGAACCCCTCTTGCAAGTATAGAAATAGATTTATCAAGAATATGTACGCTGTACAAAAAAAATTTCAAATAAAAAATGTAGCTGAGACAGACTTTTTGTAAAGAATAAATTGTTCTCTCAGAAATAACGCCTAAAGCGACCGGCGTTGTTGAACGTCAATACGTGCAAAATAAAAGTTCTATCAACTCGACGGTAAAAATTATATATCGTTTGATCTGAGCGTCCTATCGCCAAAAATGAAAGTGCGTTTTAAGGGTAAAGAGTACAGCTTTTGTATGAAATTTTTTGTGTTTTGCCAAAATCTCTGTTAGTTTTTGTAAATCTGATAAATAAATAAATGTGCAATTTTTAACAGTTTTTACGATTCTCATGAGATCAATAAAATTTATGAATTCCATTGACGGTCGTAGTGAAGTTTTTGTTTGTTAGAGCCTAGTCTGTAATGCCTACAACATGAAATTTCAATTTTAACTTTTGGCAACAAATATGAGGCATTTGAAATATGCCTAAAAACGCAGATTTTAAACTTTCACATTATAAACAATAGCACGTCACGGGAAATGACTCTAAGAAGACCTCTACTCTGATATACGAAAAGGTCTAGTCGGTTAAGATAGTGAAAAATGAACCCCAGCGATATTTCAAAAATAAAAATACCGCGTTGTTCTATATCAAAAAGTAACTAATCTAATCATGGTAAAATCTTAGTCTTTTTTTCAATTTGTAATAGTATATTACTTTATGAGGCGGAGAAGCATGACTTTTCTTGACGCGCCCGATATTACGCGCCGAACGAAGTGAGGCGCGTAATAGAGGGCAAGTCAAGAAAAGTCGCTTCTTTGCCGAATAAAGTATACTATTTTTTCTTTAAACGTAGCAATTTTCAATCATAAATAGTACAATTCATATGCTATTTTTACTCGAAATTAACTGTGACAACTATCAAAGTCGTCTAGATGTTAGAAATTAAAATAATTAAGTCGTCGGTGGGATTTGCGTCTCCCTGGTTACAGTTGTTTGACAGTTGTTTGCAATTATTAAAGACAGCTTATTGTTGTTGCAACCGCAAGCGCAAATTTAGTGCGAAAATGGAAAACCTAAACGAAATTGAGTCCGCGGCTAATGATGCAGTAGCACGTTTGGGGCCCTCCAAGTCCGGAATAAAGTATCGGTTAGCGTACAAGCACTTCCCTTATTGTACTTTTAGTATTACTATAAATAAAAATGATGTTTAATTGTTGTTAATGACATTTGTATTGTTGCTTTGTTACATATGTTACATATTGTTGCCATGACAACGTTTTTCCCTCCGCCGTAAAGAAATGGGAAAAAAAACTGCTGCCGGCGGAGACATCAAACTTTGACAGGATCAAGTTAGATAAGTAATGTCATCATTATTTGACGTTTGAAGAAAAAATGTTTTATTGTATATAACATGGTATTTTTTACTAAGTTTTTGGCGGGAAATTCAAATTTTTGAATGCTTTTCAAATATTAAAAATTTGTTTAAAAAAATGTCTTAAACGCCACTCTAAAAAAATATATCTTATTTGAGTGTCAAATTATGTCCATAATTTTAAGATTGTTGTAGGTAAGGTGTCATAGTAAAAAAAAAACGAAAAATCAGTTTCGGTCTTGCCGGTTAAGATAGTAAAATTTCTTCCCCATATTTCAAAAATACGAAATATCATGTTATTCTACATCAAAAAGTGCTTGACCAAAAAAAATTTTTAGACCACTAGACCCAAACATCACCTTTGGTTCATTTTTCCTTTTTAAAATTTTAAAAATTTGTTTCAAATAAAACTGCCCCGAGCCAAAAAAAAAATATATAATATTTTTCACTATCAAGTTTACTCCATGATTTTTTCAGATTAATATAAGTGGAATAATATGGTCAAAATAACGAAAAATCAGTTTTTATGCATCATTTTTCAGGGTTTTTTTTTAATTTAAAAATTTTGTTTTTGTTTATTTAGGAGTCTACAAATTTTTTTGGTCTAGTATTTTAATGTAGGATGTATGATGCCGTAGTATGATGCCCCACCTTTAAAAATCTAAAAAAATCCAATAATATATATGTATACTTTTGGAGAGGCGTTTAAGATAGTTTTTTAAACGAATTTTAAAAGATTCAAAAGCTTTAAAAAAATTTGAATTTTACGCCAAAAATAATACCATTTAACGACAATAATTTTGTAAATAATACCATGATACAGACAATAATATCGAATCGAATCGAATCGAAGATATAGTCAAAACACTATTTTAAAACAGGTTTTAATTTTTTTAATGTTATGTTTGGGTCTAGGGGTACAACAATTTTTTTGTTCGGATACTGTTTGATATACAATAATATGCTATTTTTATTTTTAAAATATCGCTAGTTGCATTTTAAACTATCTTTACCAGCTAGACCCTTTACTAATACCATATCAATCGGCCGTGTGAATATTGGTCAATATCACTTCTTAGCTCTGATTTTCGTGGCATATTTTATAACAACTTTGTATTCTTCTTTGTTTTAGCCATCGAACATTTTTTTTAATTTAAACAAATTTCAAGGGTTGCAAAAAAATAAAAAAACTTTAGTGATCTGTAAATAGGACTTTGGTCTATAATAGGTTTTAAACCTGAAGCACGTTTCAAGTGTTATTCTTTCTCTTGTTACAGTCGCCATGGCTGAATAAAGTCTGGCATTTATTTTGTTAATCTAGGCCCATTTTAACAAATATTTATCACCTACAAGCAAATCCCAATTTATGTCCCGATGTTCTGCATCCTTAAGTATAATTTACTAAGTAATAACTGCGCAGCTTGTAAGATATGAAATATATCTTACAACAGACAAGACACCGCCTCATTTGTCAGAAATATGCATACTTGTACCAAATTTTCTGCTATTTTTGAACGAACGAAAATAACAAATTAAGGAACCATAATTTTCCTTTTAACATTTTGACGAGGTCTTGACAGCCACTAAACATCTGTGTTCTTTCCATTGTGTGTCAAAAATAACAAGTTCGGGACTAGCATCTTAACTATAGTTAGTTGAGTATGTTAAGTGGTTGATGGTTTGTTTTTCTTTAAATGTAGAGTTATTAAAATGTGTGTTTGGTTTATTTATTTTACGTCTTACCACGAACAATTATATTATATGTATTTATAACACAGCATTCATTTAAAAAATACAATGGTCTCTCTTATTTCCATTTTTTTAAAGTAATTTTAGCTACTTCAGTAAAATAACATCATGAAAAGTACTTAAAAAAAATAGAAACGGTTGTTACAATACTAAATTATTCCTTTTAATAATATTTATTATAAAATCATTGTAACGCGATGTTTAGTGTTTTACTCTGATTTACTGAAAAATTTATTGCACATAAAAACATTATAGAACACATTCAATAATAAAACAAATCACTGCGTCTGCACTGATCAATACGTTCCTTAATTTCAGTCTCACTAGAGTCCTCTTTAGTAATTGTAACCCCAAGGTACTTCTAAGACCCAAAATTCATAATTTTACAGTGGTCTTCTACTTCTTAGCCTTCTCTTGTGTATTTTTAAACATAGGCCTCTCCCAACTCCTTCCATCGACCTCTATCCTCAGCAACATACTTCCAATTTGTTCCGACTATTCTTTTTATGTCTTGTGTATGCGGTCTTCTTCTGGTCTTTGCAGGTCTTGGACCATATCATGAAATCCGTAATGGGATCCCCGGTATATCCAGAGCATTGAAAAACTCTTTTGGATAATTTACGACTTTGTCTTCATTAACAATACTGTCGATTGATTTAAAAGATATCAGATAACCTGGTGACAACTGTTGAATCTGGAAGTTAATTTCGTTAACATCAATATTTTTCGCAGCTGATGCTCTGGCAAAAGAAGCATTATCAAGCGGAGAAACCATAGACAACAATATTTTACCGGTGTCAGATATAGGACTGGCGTTGTTTTATTGTTTAGTATTTTAAAGTTTTACTAATATACTAAAAAGATATTACTGTAATAAACCTGCAGAAATAGCATAGAAGGAACTAATGTTAAAGAATCTCCTTTGTTATAGCAAAATACACTGTTCACACTACCCGTGCTAAAGGGTTTTTTAACCTTTTGAAAAAAGATAAACCTAATGTTGCTATAATGTCGTACGACATGCAAAAAAATATGCCTCTGCCAAAGCTCTCAGATCAGAGTGTGTACTATTCAAGACAGTTATACTGCTATAATCTGACGATAGTTTCTGGATGTTCTACTGAAACCGAAGCTTTACGCAAAGAAAATGTATCAATTTACTTTTGGGCCGAATACGAAATGAAAAAGTCTTCGAATGAAATAGCCTCTGCAGTATTTGAAGAACTTGAGTGCAGATCTAAATCTGGTTACTTTGAAGGAAAAGACACCTTAAGGATGGTAGCTGATGGGTGTCCAGGCCAAAACAAGAATACTATTGTATTAACGATGTGCATTTCTTGGCTGCACAGGACTAAAACTTCAATCACTACAGTGGAGCTTGTGTTTCTTGTTACCGATCACTCATATATGCCTAGTGATAGAATTTTTGGTGGCATAGAACGAAGTTTAAAGAAAAGAGATACAATTGTGCAGCTTGAAGAGTATCATTCAGAATTTAGTATTCATGAGACAGTAAAACTTTTAGAAAAAGACTGGACCAACCAAGATTGGAAGTCAGAAGCTAAAAACTGTGTTAAAGACCCAAAAAATCTTCATTTCAAAATTTCACAAGTCAAAAAGTTAATTCTGACCAAGAAACAAAAGTCAGTAACTGTCAGTGGCGAACAAAACTAGTTTTCCAATTAATTCAAGTTTGAGTGTCATGAGACCAGGGAAAAACGTGTGGAATATAAACCCAACTGAACTTACGCTTAGAGTCAAAGTGAATGCGTTAAAAATTAAAGACGTGCGGGTTTTATTTCAAAAACATTATGGTGAAAAATGGAGTGAAATGGAAAATGTGAAATGGTATCACGAAGTGATAAACAATAATGAAATGATGCCTGAAAATCCACTTCCTGAATGTGAGTGCTTAAATAATGCAGACTGTGATGAAGTCATGGAAGTCAACCAAGTTGTAGTGGACTTTTGATTCAGAATTATTGTAAGATTCAGATATTGTCTACCGATCAAGCAGGTATCTAAAGAACTTTTGTAGTTAGTGTATTGATCGGGTTTTTAAATTTTATTGACAAATATTGTATTAGCCCAATAAATTAATATTTGTAACACATATTTCAACTTTTTTTATTTTCACCAAAAAAATCTTCAGTATATTACTGCTGACTTAAGATATCAGCGACACCATCAGCAATATTTTTGGTGACAAAAACGTCTATCTCCACATGTTGGTTACAAACACGGCCAACTCCATATTTCAACGTTAAATATCACTGTAACTACAGTAAAAAGCATAAATATTATTATTCCAAGATGCTCTGGAAATCATTATTAATCAACAAAAAAAAATTCAACTGTACCCATTGTGTGGAAGTAGTTTAAACCGTTTTTTACCTATACTGAAAATTTTGCTAAATGGAGTTGGCCATCTTTGAAACCGGGCTACAGAGATGTATATAATAAACATCAGCTCAAATTAAAATGGCAAGCCAATTATACGGAATCAGAAAGTCAGTCATCCTTTAAATATTGGCAACCCACACTTCTTAAAAAAAGGTGGTTTCATTCAGAGTCCAACAGAAGTTTTATTAAAACTATTAATAGGCTAAGGTCAAATCATGCTCTAACACCTTCAAGAATGTGCAAAATGAATTTAGTAGACACTCCAAACTGTACTTGTGGTAAATATGGAGATTTAACACATATTCTATTAGAATGTGTAAACCAACAAGGAAACATTACGTGTTTATATGAAAACTTACGAAAATTAAATGTCTGTTTCCCATTTCATATAAATGAATTAATTTTCTCTGGAAACGTAGAAATCTATAATTGTATTTATCAGTTAATAAGGAATTGTAAATATAAACTTTAAACAATATAATTTACGAACCATAGAATTAAGATGAAACTTGTAAGCAATTTGCGAACATACGAACATAATATATGTATATATATATGTATATATATATATATATATATATATATATATATATATATATATAAACAAAAAAAAATGTAAAACAAAATTATTACAAAAGATGACCAAAACAAAATAAAAAATATATATACATATTACATACAATATCAAAAAGTAATATAACGAAATAAAAAAAAATAAAAAAAAATAAATAAAAATAAAAATAAAAAAAAAGAAAAATAAAAAGAAAAATTAAAACTTACATTTAGTACTAACTCGAACTCTGATTGTTGTTCTGTGAATACAAATTACAAAATAGTCTGGTCAATTGGCTATGCCAAGGCCATAAAAAAAAAAAAAAAATATTTTTCGCCGCCAAAAGTGCGCGCCCACTGAGTGCGAATTATGTTTCAAGTAATTATTTAGTAAAGCCGGAAAGACACTTACAATTACTTCATTTTTGGTCTAAACGAAATTGCAGAAATTATTTAGACGTTTGATGCATTGAAAATTTGGATGCAGTTTTATTTTACCGTTTTCAACATTTAGCAAATGTTTGGAAAATATTTGCACCGATAGATAGATCATTTTGTAGTTCACTTTTATAATAATGGTCAATCGAACTGGGGAAAAATATATGCCTGGGGGTTATGAGCGCAATGAATGGGTGGATTGAGTAGCTCAGAAGTTGCGTTCATGCACACAATGAGTCCCAAGCCCGGATAAAAGAGGAAGGTTGATGGGCCAGGTGAGCATCCTAATTATTGTAAAAGAAAACAAGGCTCAAAGAACCGATTTAAAGCCTTGGAACCAGACGGAACCTAAGATGACGAAGTGCACAAAGCAAAGGAAAACGAGAAGGAAAAATAAGCCCACAATCAGATTAGCAACATGAAACATTCCTTCTTTCAACAACAAAGACTAAGATATAATAGAAGAACTAATAAATAACACATAGACATTTGTGCAATGCAAGAAACCAAGAAAAAAGGTAAAGGCCAAAGAGACTGTAACCAATATTTTCTAGCATACAATGGAGTGAAGAAAGAAGAATGAGCACGAGCAGGTGGAGATATACTTGTCCATAAAAAATTTAAAGACAACATAAATAACTGCCGTTATATCTCCAAAAGAATAATACATATAAACATCGCAATGGACTACCAAAAATTAAATGTCATTTTTATCTATAGCCATGAGGACTGCAAATCTAAGGAGAAACGAGAGGCATTCTACGAACAAGTACAAACCATCCTGGATGAAATACCTCATGAAGAACCTTTAATTCTTATGGGTGACTTTAATGCACGAATTGGAAATTAAATAGTTCCAGGAATAAAACAAAGATTTCATAAAAACCATGTCAACGCAAATGGAGAACTCATGGCTAACCCCTGTGCTTTTAACGAATTGGGAATCAATAATACATTTTTCGATTATAAGCTCCAGTATAAATATACATTTGAAAACTTCAGGGGGCACAAATCTATGATTGATTTTATAGCCACCAATAGAGAAATACACCCAAAGCAGATTGTAGATATCCGAACTTTAAACTCAGCAGACGCAGGAAGTGAACACAAACTAGTACTAGCAAAGACAATAATGAAAATAACACCAAAACATTTTCTACAGAAAAAATTCAATGTAAAATCACTGTGGAACGAATCTAGAAAAGAAATGTACCCAAGTAGGCTAGCACAGAAGATACAGATGAAACAAATAGACGACATCGAAGATATAAACGCGAGCTGGCAGAAAATTAAAAATAACATTGAAGAAGCAGCAACAGAACCTCTAGTCATACCGAACAAAAGAAACAACAACAATACACCATGCTTCAAAAAAGAAATAAAAGAGAAATGTAAAAAAAACGAGAGGCCTCCACGAAGTACAAAACATCAAATACTTCAGAATCCCGAGACATCTATAGAAGAATACGAAATGAAACAAAGCAGTTGGTAAGAAAAACAAAAAATGAACACTGAGAACATTTTACAAAAAGGATGGAAAGCGACGTCTACGATACACAAAAACAGATATGGAGATTCATAAGAAACAAAAGGAAAGAAATAGCAGAATTGAAGGAATACAATAACATACCAGCAAACGAATGGGAAAGATACCTGACGGAACTGTTTGAAGCAAAGGAAAATTATAATCAACACAATAACGTACCTGAATTAAGACGCAAAATAGAAATCAGTTTTCAGGAAGAAGAAATAGTCATAAATTCACTCAAAAAAAGAAAGTCACCAAGACCAGTCGTAACAACTAACGAGCTTCTAAAACACGGAGAAGAAAGAGTAGCCCTAGAGATGACAAAACTAATATTGCACTGCAAGATACCAGACGCATGGAGAAATAGCATAATGATATCAATGTTCAAGAAAGGAGATAAAGAAGATCCCAACAATTATAGAGGTATAAATCTACTGAACACCAACAAGCTTACCACAAAAGTCCTAACCAACAAAATCAATAAACTAACAACTTTATCAGATGAACAATAAGGATTCAGATCCGGAAAATCCTGTTGTTGTTGAAAAAAAAGTTGTTAAATGAAAAGACGTGTTTAAATGAACTACCACTGTAAGAGTAAATTGTAAAAAACATTTTGTATAAGAGTATATTGTACTTGCTTCTACTATTTTCCTTATAATTTCATTATATTTATTCACCTATTAGACCTTCCTAGGACTTTAAATAAATATTTCAAAACCAAAATTAGCCAAATCAATTTAGTTGTTCTCGATTTAATATAGAAAATGTTATAAAAATAAAAAATAACGTTTGTTATCTGCCATTTTATGATATTTTATAACTGCATGGATCAAATAAAGTAAAACTGTAGAGGTGAAGTCGTATAAGAGGAATTCTACAAAAATTCGCACCTTAACTGGAGCCAAATATGGTGATATTGCAATTTGCCGCCCGTACCCCGCAGTAACAATTTTTTTCTGTAGGTTGATACCAAAAAACATGTTTTCAGGTGCGAGCCTCAAAAAAAGGCAAATTTAAGATTTTTCTAACAAAAAACTGATTTGTTCGCTAAAGCTATTTCATTCTTCTAGCGATCTGCCTCGAAAAACGAGTGAAAGAGACTTCGATACTTGGAGCACACGTACATATCAGGTACCAATCGCTTCGTCTTGGTCTCCAGAAGGAACTCTGATCCTTTGAAGAGCCAAGAAACACCTGCTTAAAGCGTGGCAAGCGGTTATTCAGTCACTAAAATCGACTTTTTTTTTTAATTTTTTCGCGATTTTACCCGAAAATAGATTAAAAGATACCTCCATAGTTGGAACACACATACATATTAGGTACCAGTCGCTTCGTCTTGCTCCCCAGAATGTACTCTGACCCTTTGGAGAACCAAAAAAAAGGTCAAAGCGTGGCAAACGGTTATTCAGTCCCTAAAATCGACGTTTTTTCATTTTTTCGCGACTTTATCCGAAACTAGATTAAAAGATACCTCTATAGTTGGAGCACACATACATATTAGGTACCAATCGCTTCGTCTTGATTGCCAGAATGAATTCTGACCCTTTGAAGAACCAAGAAAGACCTGCTCAAAGCGTGGCAAGCGGTTATTCAGTCTGTGACTCTTCAGTGGTGACTTGATCCTCAGTATGTAGCTTAATCCGGAAGTCATTTTAACCTGATTTTCCGGTAAAATCGCGAAAAAATGAAAAAAACGTCGATTTTAGGGACTGAATAACCGCTTGCCACGCTTTGAGCAGGTGTTTCTTGGTTCTTCAAAGGGCCAGAGTTCCTTCTGGGGACCAAGACGAAGCGACTGGTACCTAATATGTATGTGTGCTCCAACTATAGAGGTCTCTTTTAATCTATTTTCGGGTAAAATCGCGAAAAATGAAAAAAAAACGTCGATTTTAGGGACTGAATAACCGTTTGCCACGCTTTGAGCTTTTTTTTTGGTTCTTCAAAAGGTCAAAGTTCATTTTGGGGACCAAGACGAAGCGATTGGTACCTAATATGTATGTGTGCTCCAACAATAGAGGTATCTTTTAATCTATTTTCGGGTAAAATCGCGAAAAAATGAAAAAAAACGTCGATTTTAGTGACTGAATAACCGCTTGCCACGCTTTGAGCAGATGTTTCTTGGCTCTTCAAAGGGTTAGAGTTTCTTCTGGAGACCAAGACGAAGCGATTGGTACCTGATATGTACGTGTGCTCCAAGTGTAGAAGTTCTCTTTCAACCGTTTTTCGAGGCAGATCGCTAGAAGAATGAAATAGCTTTAGCGAACAAATCAGTTTTTTGTTGGAAAAAACTTAAATTTGCCTTTTTTTTAGGCTCGCACCTGAAAACATGTTTTTTGGTATCAACCTACAGAAAAAATTGTTACTGTGGGGTACGGGCAGCAAATTGCAATATCACCATATTTGGCTCCAGTTAAGGTGCGAATTTTTGTAGAATTCCTCATAAAACATTTTGAATTAATAATTAAAAAAATAAGGGCCATTCATCGAGAAAAAAATATGCTATCTCCTAAGCTGGACCAACAAATACACTTTCACCAAATTGTATTGCAATCGGTTCAGTGGTTTTGAATATTAGCTTGGACAAACATCGACACACGAGATTTTTAGCGTTTCATACTTCTCATATTTTGAAAACCCACTGTATATATAAACGACAAACGCTGGAAGTTTTACGCTGGTGATTAAGTATACGTAAAAGTCTAATATAAGTTTTCTCCTACAAAGAATTTTATACATTTTTGTTGAGATAAATCGATTCGAGTTGTTTTGGACGTTTGCCAAGTATGTATAGCCGAAATTAATTTGTCCCTATTTTTAAAAGTTTCGTCATAAATAAACTTCATCCCCAATTAAGTAAGAACTATTTTAAATGGATTACTTCTCGTATACCCTTCTCCCTCTATAGGAGAATCAATCTAACAAGCGTCCTTTGTCTAGAACTTTATTTATTTTTCGTCGTTTTACGTTGTTTCCAGAGAAAGTGGAATCTCCAGCAATAACATATCTAGTTTCCAAAATATTTGTTATCTACGATATTTGTCTGGGAAGTTAGCTAGACGATGTCATCTTGGGATAGTGATTGGTTCGTTCAACTGAGAAATATAACAAAACTATTAAGTAGATGAAAATAATACGAAAAATTAAATTAAAAATATTAGTTACAAAGAACAATGAAAGAATTATAACTATACGAAACATTTACAAGATTAAAAATATTCCATGGAAAGATATTGAATAAAACTGAATTCCTTTATGTTTCTATAAATTGGTATATTTATATAATATGCAATTTGGTGACCACGAGATAACTCTACTTGCTTATGAATTACTAAAGCTCTAAGTAAGGTATAACTGGTTGTATATAGTCTAAGTGACTTGGAGTTGTGTTCCACTTAGCTTGCCATTTGTCATATGTACGCTTTTTGAACATTTTTTAAATATCATTATGCAGCTGAATATTCATTTTCTACAAGTCCTATATGTGAAGGTACCCAGACAATAGTGACAATTATTACTCCATGGTCCGCAAGTTTATTATGTATGTCATATATTAATTTACCAGAGGATGATCTGGGAACATGTTTTTAATTACTTGTATTGATGATAGGGAGTCTGTACAAATCGCTGTGATAAGCCTCGACGATACCATATAGTTCTCCTGTGCATACACTACAAAAGGCAGGAAGTCTGATTAGTTTTAGAGTACTAAAAGAGGAAACAACAGCACTACGAACCACTACATCATTTTTAGCAGCATCTGTATAAAGAACTTTATAAAACTGATTTGGATTGAGTATGTCTAGGAACGATTGTTTAATTATAGCTTCAGGAGTATCATGTTTATTGAAAGAGCAAAGGGAGGTACTGACATTTGCAAGTTGCTTATGCCACGAAGGATGTGCAGCGATATAAAAGGGTAAAGTTGCAGCAAGATCGAAATCGTCGAGAAGAGAATTTAGTATAGAAGAGAGAGGTGGGGCATCTCTAGTGGTCTAAAAATGATGAGTGAGATTATTTGGTTGAATAAGGAGTTGGTAGACTGGATTTTGTGGATTGGCTGATAAGCTAGCTACATAGGACAAAAGAAGATTTCTCCTTAACCAGAGTGGCGGTTCGTTAGCTTCATAGTACATACTTTGGGCTGGGCTAAATCTGAAGGCACCTAAGCAGATCCTAAGACTCGTATTTTGTACGGAGTTAAGAGCTTTCTGATGTGACTTGGAGGCAGACTTATGGACAAAACTACCATAGTCTATAAACTGTAAGCATTACCTCTTCATCGGCTCCTCATTGAAAATGTGCTAGACTTTTTAGGATATTAATATTTTTTAAGCAGTTGCCTTTCGTTTCCTGTATGTGCGTATTCCAAGTAAGTCTGGAGTCGAATGTCAGTCCTAAGACGTTATGATGATCAATAAAATCTCCAAAACTTTAAACCACATAATAGAGAAGTGATGAAAGAAGGCATCTTCTCTATTGGTTATTTGAATGACATAAAGTATTCAAAGTCTAGTGCTCATTCAACAGTCAAAATTCAAACGAATCTCGACCTTAAATTTTTTCGTTGATTAAATTTTAAGGCAAATAACTTTTATTATTTTTACGAGACATTCATAAAACTATGCCCCTTAAACCGATTTTTAAACAGCTGCCATAAAACGGGAAAGTAAGCTCACACAATTTATGGCCATTTCTCAAATTTACTTCAATTCTTTTGATGAAAAATGTGGAATAAAAATACAAAATATAAAAGCTACTAAGGAGCAGATGTAGGTTTATTATTTGGATAAAAAATGATAACGTATGGTGTTTGGGTTGAAGATCGTAAAGTTTTTTATTGTTTCATCCCAGGCACACACCTTGAATAAGCTATAAACGGTTTCAGTATGCTGGATTCGTGACATATAAATAATAGTGGTGTGTATTTTTTGGAATAGAGTTGGATACGTCTGAATTAATTAACATATAGTTATAATTCTTTATATTCTTCTTATGACGCCATTTCTAGAATGTCTTTAGCTAATTGCATTATCTACACTTTATCTGCGTTTCTCGTAATATTGATCTGGTATTAACTTGACATCACTGATACAAATATGATACAAATGATACTTTTGTTCTGCTTTCAAAACGTCTACCTCTTTTACAATACCTCCAATTATTGATTACAAATATTCATATTAATTGTTACTTCGTTTTTAAATATGCACCAAATATTCTAATTTTCAGTTTTTTATGATATTTTCTTTTAATTTTGCCAGAGCAGTTTAGGAGTATACTTTCCTTTATTTTTAGCCCCATAATAGAGAAAGCAATGGCATGATTTACTCTTGTCTACCCAAAACATTCATCCCATTCTTTTCCCCATTTTTTATGAGAGATGTTCTCCATAAAACCACCTTTATCTCAGTCCACATGCAGCGTTTTCAATGGGCACGTCATGTTTTTAGGATAGAAGAAAAGAGGCTTCCAAAAAGAATGCAAGGAAAGAGACCGATTAAAAGACCAAGAAAGCGATGTGAGGATAATGTGGATGAGGACTCTGGAAATCTTCTTGGAAGTCCATCGTGAAGGAGAATGGATGCTGCTCAAAGACATTGATGTACATCTATTCGGCCGACCAGTCTGAATTAAACATTGTTTTGCATGTTGAAGATTTTTATATCAAAAAAAATCAAAAAATAATTTGGAAATTATTCATTGCACTTATAGGCTGCAAGATAAAAAGAAAATAAATAAAGAGCAAAACAAAAACAATAAAGCCAGCCAATGGTCTGAACACAAAGACATCTTCTTCTTGTTTTGGTGCCTATTCGTTTCTAATATTGGCGATCATTTGGGCTATAATTATATTATTAATTATTGCTTTTAATAGACTATTTGTTGTTGGGGGGAACTACAGGAACAAGTTTTTTAACCATGATATTATTCTTCTCCCAATTCCTCACTTTCCGAATACTTGCCTTAAAGGAATATTTTAAGTAATCTGTATTTAGTGCCGTTTCTCATTATATGTCTGAGATATTGTAACTTTCTCCTTTAAATCGTATACTTCACTTCTCTTTCTTTCTCCATTCTTCGTAATACAGTCTCGTTGTTTATCTTGTCCGTCCATGATATCCTTAGGATTCTTCTGTATAGCTACACCTCGAAGGCTTCAAGTTTTTTCTCCATCGCTTCAGTGAGTGTCCAGGATTCAACTCCATAGTATAATATCAAGATATAACATCGTAGGTGCCTTACTTTTATCTCCAGATTAAGGTTGTGGCTTTTAAAGAGTTTGGCCATGTTGTTTAATACACTTCTAGCCTTCTCTATTCTACATTTTACTTCTTGTGAGTGATCCCGTTGGTCGTTTACTATTGTTCCAAGATAGATAAACTGTTTTATTCGGCCAACTGGTGTATTCTGGATAAGCAGTTGGACGTCTCTAATTTTATATTTGCTGATGACCATAAATTTAGTTTTTGATATGTTTACTTGTAGGCCAAATCTTTCACTTACTTCATTTACTTTGTTTATCAGTTGCTGTAAACTGTTTAAACTGTCTGCAAAAATAACGGTGTCCTCTGCATAACGGATGTTGTTTAGGCGTTATCCATTTAAAAGGATTCCATGTTCGCAATTTTCTAAGGCTTAACTAAATATTTCTTCTGAATATAGGTTAAATTATATAGTTGAAAGTGTACATCCTTGTCTAACGCCTCACAGAATCTGGATGGCTTCCGTCGGTTTATCTCCAAGATTTGATCTTATTGTGATTGGTTCCAGTATAAATTTTTGTATTATACGCCGGTCTTTATCATCTATTTGGGCTTTTGTTAGAACATCCATCATTTTTCATGAATCCAATCTGTGTGTCTTGTATTTTCTCTTCGCATAGCTTGTATATTCTGCGATGTATAATATATACATCGCTACTTCTTCGCACTTTTTCGCTCTTTGTTTCTTTGGTAACGTAATAAATTCTGAAACTAGCCAATCTTTTGGAATATGTCCTGTGTCATAGATATTATTGAAGATTTTATATAGTATTCTTAAAGATTCATTATCAAGAAGTTTAAGAAATTCAGACTGTACTCCGTCTGGTCCTGGAGCTCTCCCTTTTTTTAGTGATATTATGGATGCTCTTATTTCTGCCAATACTATAGGTGGTCCTGTTTCCGTAGGTATTGGGGACTGGTTCTCCCTCTCATCAAAAAATAAATTTTGTATGTAATTTTTCCAGGTATTATCAATACTGTATTTGTTCCCGATTACCTCTTCGTTGTCATTAACAAGTTTACTTACTCTTTTTTTTCTCTTTTTTTTCTCCAGTTCTTTATGTTTGACTTCTCTGATCTTTCTCTGTATATCTCGTTGTAATATTTTATACATAGAGTTATTGTTCTTGATTTTCCTTCTTGCTTTCATCAGCTGCAGAATCTCAGTCGTCATCTATGTCTTATTCTTAACTTCTTCGTTTTTCATAAAATTGTTTTTAATGTCGACTATAGTTCTATCTTCTCTTCTGTGCTTTCCGTTGTATTATCGATTTATTTCAATTTTCAATTTTTTTTTGCTGACTATTTCTTTTACTTTACTACATTTCAGTTTTCTTATGTCATGTTTTTTTACAGTTTTTCGGCGTATTTTCTTTAACTTGGTTCTATACACGCCCACTAAAGGATTGTGGTCAGATTTAATATCAGCGCCTGGGTAGGTGTTTCGATATCATATTTCGATATCTTTTGTTAACAAGTATATAGTCTATTTGGTTTCTTATAATAACCGGTCTTCTCCGTTATCTCTAGGCGATTTCCACGTATACATGCGTCTTTGTAGTAGTTTGTAAAATGTGTTTAGCACGATTAAGTCATGTTTAGCTGCAAATGTTCTCACTGAGAATCATTACAAAGATATATATCACAATAAATATAACAATTTATGAAATATAATGAGATAAAGCGATGATGGTAAGCCAAACTCAGGTCCGATATGGAAAGATAAATAAAAGATGGGAATAAATGGTGACCAAGGAGAGATGTTGTAGACAGTAGATTCTTCTTTATTCGTAACCAAATGTTGGTGAACATAACGGAAAAATAACTTGCGGATGTATAATGATTCTAGGGATGTATCCGGGTACAGTTAAAACAATTTCCCAGGAAATGCCTAGGACAGAATAATAAATTTCAGAATGCAGTTAATGTAGAGTGTCCTGATCCAGAATTAACCTATATCGATTATTATTAATATTAACGCTGTGTACAGGAAACATAATTCCTTAATTCGATGTTATGCCGTCATTGATTTAATTTTATTGGTTTTTAACTGCTCTAGATATCGGACAACGGATATGTGTTCATCTGGGGGTACAAACCAGCTGGTCGTACAGTAGAGTAGAGGGCCAGCGTAAATGTTTTGCGAAGTGATTTAGTTCCATTAGATATGATTGGCCATATTTTTGACCATTGTTGAATTCTATTTAGGTTTGATTGGTAGTTTTTTGTCGCTGATAATAGATCTGTGTGGGATGCCAAAATATCAATATCGTTTGCATACGTTGCTAATATAGTTAGTTTTGTTGTTGGAATTTTTGCTGTATAGAAGAAATATAGTATTCAGATAGTGACGCTGCCTTGTGGGACGCCTACTGCACTAAGTATAACACATGGGTGTTATACTAAGTGTATACAGGATTTACAGTTAGTGTACTTGGTTCCTTGTTTCACCAGCAAGTATCTATCAGGTAAGATTTTAAGAGATGGAAACTAGTATAAGGGAAAAGCTTGTTTAGTTTTATTTGCAGTCTTGTTTACCGAGTCTTAATGAATTGCTATGATACGCCAAGTTTGCTTACGTTATCTTTGTCTATAGTTACTCTGAGCCTTTCTACATACATCTCAAAGTCATGTGACTGTCTCTTATCCTCAACATATGACAAAACCAAACTTCGAAATGGGTGATTAAGAAAGACTATCACTACTTAATCTTAATCTAAATATTTTTATTTTATTCGAGCACAGCTACTTTTATAAACACTTTTATTTTACAATTTGTGTTGAAAATTACCAAGTTTAAAATTGACCACTTTGCTATATCGAGTATGCATGATCATACGTGATGAAAGCGAAATATGTAATTTTACGTAGCGCGGGATGGGTTGTCCGACTAAGGACTAGATAGAAAAAGTTTTCTGGGAGTGCGAAATAATTTTTATTTTACGTAGACTGCGAGTTATGATTCTCCTAACTGAAGACGATGGAGTATGTTATAAAGTGTCGAGAGATCCTTCTACTACTTTCTTAAGAAATTTTTTTCTGAAAGTGCGAAATAATTCTTATACACCTAGCGCGAGATATGAATGTCCAGAGTGTGTGAAAGTGTCAAACGCAAGATGTAGTCGTCCCAATTGGGGACTAAAGAGTGTTGTTACTGCTAAGAAGCAGAATTTATAGGGACTCTTAATAAGGGCTAGAATTAAGGATTGTTTTGATTGCCTTCTAGTTTGTAAATTCCAAGCAATAAACTATTTTTATAATCGACTATCAAGGAAACTTTTAGTAAAAATACAACGTTAAAAAATACAGGTGATTTGTTTTTTTTTAATCATAAAAGAAATTTTAACTTTAAAACGCATAACTTACCTTACTACCTTACTACTTATGCCGAAATTAGCACTTTGGCTATTGGGTAAATTAAAGAAGGTCTAAGTTTATATGCAGGTTTGGGAGGTCCGCTTTAATTATTTGTTTTAGGGCGACGAATCGGTGTCATAGAGATTGTTATGTAAATAATATTTTCTTTATTCTTCTTTTCAATATACCAATATCCAATCACCAAATATATTATATAATTTTAATATTCAATTAATACTTCTTCCATTATCCAATCACCATTTATACATAACATAATTTTTAATCTTCAATAATATTTTCTTTATACTGTTTCTTAATCTTCATTTAACTCACTATATTGAACAATTGGACCTTCTGACTTACTGAACTGTAACTGATTGACTGACTCTAACTAACTTTCATACTAAAACTGGCCATCTTGAATCCAAATCACCGAGTATTTATACCTTTTCAATGTTCCAGAACCATCTGGCAATAAATCATATTCGATTTTGTTCTATATATGAATGTTTGTCATATGACAAATTTATGACAATTAGTAAAAAACCAATACTAAACGCTCATCTTACAATCAACCAACAGAATATCGAAAGAGTCGAGCAATATACATATCTAGGCACCAATTTAAATAGCCAATGGGACCACTTAACAGAAATTAAACAGCGAATAATAAAAGCAAAAGCAGCATTCGTTAGAATGAGAACCATTTTCAACAGTCGAGACATATCATTAAAAACAAAATGCCGTCTATTGAACTGCTACATATTCACAGTTCTGCTCTACGGAATGGAAGCATGGACACTGACTGTTGCATCTATGAATCGGCTCGAAGCTTTCGAAATGTGGTGTTATAGGCGTATCTTACGTATATCCTGGGTTGACAGAGTTACTAATGTGGAGGTCCTGCGTAGAATGGGGAAAGAATGTGAAATTCTCATGACCGTCAAAACTAAAAAGTTGGAATATCTAGGACATGTAATGAGAAATCAAGAACGTTACGACCTTCTCCAGCTGATTCTCCAAGGGAAAGTAAATGGTAAGAGAGGACCGGGAAGAAGATGCATTTCCTGGCTTCAAAATTTACGAAAGTGGTATAACACGACTACCACTGAACTGTTCCGCGCTGCAATAAATAAAGTAAAGATAGCCGTGATGATCGCCAACATCCGAAACGGATAGGCACTTTAAGAAGAAGATATGAATGTTTGAATTTTCTGGAACAATCCATTTCGCAACAAGGCCATCTTTGGTGATCTAGAGAATTCCTTACTTTTCTATCGAGAATTTTGTCGACATTTAGGCTTTTCAGATCAGAATATACACTTAAATCAGTAACTTAACATTCTAATTTAATAAACTACCCATTTTAAACAACATATTATTATTGAGAAAGGCATATTAAAAACTTGAGAAAAGCAATCAGCCGAAACAGCTGTAGTGATAAGAATTTAAAATAAATTTTGTGGAAGTTTGAAAACAAAGTTTTTAGTGTTTTATTGTTACATAAAATGAATTTCCATGAAGTAACGGTCGAATCCATCAAATATTATTATAACCCCACTTTATATTCGCAACCATTCCTTAAACGTCACTTTATAGAGTATTTTTGGTTGCCTATTCACATGGCTCACTTAAATATATCTATAACATTATAATTACTAAAATAAAACTGAAACTAAAATAAAAAAATGTTTAAAAAGCCATTTATCGAAAATCGATCTTTTTTTTGCAGTAAATATACATCTACAAATATGTTTTGTCGATAGGTTACAAAGGCTGTAACACACAGGTTTTGCTGAGTATAGGTAGAAGGCTTATAGGCCGGTAGGAAGATACATTTTCTGACTTATTGAAGTTATACTTCTATACGCGCGCTCCACATTGGAAATTTGTATGGGAGTGAATCTGTGAAATCATTACATATGTAAGATAATGAGTAAGAGAGAGACAGAAGATATATTTTCTCTCTCTTCCTCTCTCGAATATAAAAATGTTCCTTTTGTATATATATTTAATATTATATATATATTATATATATACATATAATATTATATATATATATAATAAAAGATTTATTAATATTATTATTTATGTGATATGTTTTGTATTATTTATTAAATGTTTATGATTATATTAGTCTTTTGTATTTCAAAATAATAATCTCAATAAATCACTCTATGACCCAGAACTGGCAATTTTGAAATTTGTTTGTGTCATGTCCTCGGTAGTATAGTAATCAGTATCCCCGCCTGTCACGCGGGAGACTGGGGTTCGATTCCCAGTCGGGGAGGACTTTTTTTATTAATATTATTACATAGTAAATTAAACGTATGCGTAAGTAGAAAAGTTATGTATATTATTGTCATTTTTAAATACTTATGAATATTGCATTTTAATTTGTATTGTATTATTATATTGAATTATGTTGCACTGTATTGTAGTGTTTTTTTTAGGTTATTGTCATTTTTAAATACTTATGAATATTGCATTTTAATTTGTATTGTATTATTATATTGAATTATGTTTCGGTGTATTGTATTTTTATATTAATAACAAAATAAACAATGAATTTTACTGCAGAGTATGTGTAAAAACATGTTTGCATTCAACTCCTTTCATACATATATTAAAATAAAAGTATATATTTTCATTAAAATATTGATCAATCCTTCATTTACTATAATCCTATTACAGGTCAAATGTTGTTTATTAATTGTTAGTAAGTTGTTATTAATTCTGTTTCTCTTTCTGCTATGTCTTTGTCTTACCTATAGCATTACATATGTAATGATTGTGCAGATTGACTCCCAAATAAATTTGTAACGGCGAATGCGTGTATAGAAGTGTAACTTCTACCGGCAGTCCCACTGGAATGCCACACCGGTTTTTTTTTCGGGTTAAAGGATAATTAGGACTTGTGCCACCTTTCATGAGTTAAGAATATAGTTTAAATGTAGAATTGGATTGAATATAACAGTTATTAGTTTTAAGCACTCATCTAAAACTTCTTGCAGAATCTTGCCAGAAGTTAAGTCAAAACCGGAGCTTTCTTGATATTGCTTTCTTTAGTTATTGTTTGTTTTACTTGGTTTATTGTAAATTTTGTGTGATATTATCTTATCTGCGCAGGTTTATCGCAAAGTCACTAAATTCTTTTAAAGTACTACTTAATGTATTAAAATCAAATAATATTACGAAGACATCTTACATTTTATTATAAAATATAGGTTCAATATTTATTAATTGTTAAATTCAGTCTTGACAGAAAGGTCCAACTAAATTAAAAGAACATGAAGATGTGTTAAGTATCCTGTTTCGTGTGAGCCATATGTTACACATCTTACACAATTGGTAGACTATTAAGCGACTGACGTTCCAAAATCGCTTTGGTGTTGTAACCCTCAGGGCTCTAGTTTAAAGTACACCCTTATTCTTCTCGCAGACGACGGGTGTCAAAAAAATGAAATAAAGATCAAATATTTACGCTCGGGGATAAATTGTAAGATCCCAACAAAGAGACAGTCTGCAGTTTCCATTATGAAAAGTAAACAGCGATAAAAGGTTTTCTAAATTTATTTTGAAGGCGATTTAACTGGAAGGTTTAGTGAAATGAAATGACTTTCGAACTTCGCATATTTATGGAGCTGTCTGCGCGACCGTCGGCCGGTCGCTTTATTTTTTATGCGGTTGTAGAGAGGTCATTTTCCGTATTTTATCCGACACAACGGTCAGACGGGTCTGTTGCATATTTTATCGGACATAAGAGGAGCAATATTGCCTCGGGGAGGATGGATTTATGTCTACTTTTATACGGTTGTCACTTTCTGACAAATTATTTTATAAGATGCTCGATGTTTTTGGTCGAAAAGTGATAAACTGATGTTTTTATTTGCCTATTATACTTTTTCAATCAAATAATTTTTTAGTAAAAGCTAGTAACTGCAAATATATACGAGAAGAAATAAAGCTTTTAGACTTCTACACAATTGATTGAAAAAAAAATTAACAAGTTTTGAGTACATTTTTGGCAAGACCACTTATTTTTCAGATAAATACCTATTAAGATAATTGATGGATTCGACCGTTACTTGATGGAAATTCATTTTATGTAACAATAAAACACTGAAAACTTTGTTTTCAAAACTTCCACAAAATCTATTTTAAATTCTTATCACTACAGCTGTTTCGGCTGATTGCCTTTCTCAAGTGATCTGTTTTTGGCATGGGTTTACACTTTATAGTCTCTAATGAAATAGGTTGAGGAGGAGAGAACTGTTTGTCTCAAGCTGGTCGTTCAGAATTATATCTGTGTTTTTTAATTTGTTAATTTCCATAGATTCTAACAAAGATAGCTTAAGGCCTTTATTTTGAATGTGTAGAATTTTAAATTCGTCATTAAAAGAATGATTATGATCTAGAAGGTGAAGTGCGTATGAGGAAACTGTTTTTCTATTATTGGAAGCCCTTTTATGTTCTGCTATTCGTTTATTAAAATTTCTACCTGTTTGACCAATGTAAGTTTTTGAGCAGTCGCCACATTTAGGTTTGTACACACCACTGTGTAAGTGTTTTTTATGTTGGCTCTTGTTGTTTTTAATATATTTGCCTAGGTTGTTATTTGTTCTGAAAGCTGGTGTTATTCCTTTCTTTTTTATGTGTTTGGCTATTTTTGTTGATATTTTGCCTGTATATGTAATCGAGCAGAAGGTACTGGGTTTTTTCTCTGGTGGTGGAAATACTAAGTTCAGGGCTTTCTTGTGTAGTTTTTGATTTAACATTTTATTAATTGTTTGTTCGTTGTATCCATTGTTTACTGCTATTTGCTTAATGATATTTAATTCTGTCTCAAAATTGTATTTTAACATACCAATTGCTGTTAATCTATGTAACATACTATAATAGGCTGCCAGTTTATGTTGTGTGGGATGGGATGATGAATTGTGAATAGTCGTGTCAGTATGGGTAGGTTTATGAAATATGGAGAAGTCATGTTTGTTTTTAAGTCTGGTAATTTTTAAATCTAAAAAATTTTATCGTATATTAATTCTCTTCATAGTCATATTGAATTTACAATAGAAACAGAACAAAATCAATCCATAAATTTTTTAGATTTAAAAATTACCAGACTTAAAAACAAACATGACTTCTCCATATTTCATAAACCTACCCATACTGACACGACTATTCACAATTCATCATCCCATCCCACACAACATAAACTGGCAGCCTATCATAGTAGGTTACATAGATTAACAGCAATTCCTATGTCAAAATACAATTTTGAGACAGAATTAAATATCATTAAACAAATAGCAGTAAACAATGGATACAACGAACAAACAATTAATAAAATGTTAAATCAAAAACTACACAAGAAAGCCCTGAACTTAGTATTTCCACCACCAGAGAAAAAACCCAGTACCTTCTGCTCGATTACATATACAGGCAAAATATCAACAAAAATAGCCAAACACATAAAAAAGAAAGGAATAACACCAGCTTTCAGAACAAATAATAACCTAGGCAAATATATTAAAAACAATAAGAGCCAACATAAAAAACACTTACACAGTGGTGTGTATAAACTTAAATGTGGCGACTGCCCAAAAACTTACATTGGTCAAACAGGTAGAAATTTTAATAAACGAATAGCAGAACATAAAAGGGCTTTCAATAATAGAAAAACAGATTCTACATACGCACTTCACCTTCTAGATCATAATCATTCTTTTGATGACGAATTTAAAATTCTACACATTCAAAATAAAGGCCTTAAGCTATCTTTGTTAGAATCTATGGAAATCAACAAATTAAAAAACACAGATATAATTCTGAATGACCAGCTTGAGACAAACAGTTCTCCCCTCCTTAACTTATTTCATTAGAGACTATAAAGTGTAAACCCATGCCAAAAACAGATCACTTGAGAAAGGCAATCAGCCGAAACAGCTGTAGTGATAAGAATTTAAAATAAATTTTGTGGAAGTTTTGAAAACAAAGTTTTCAGTGTTTTATTGTTACCTATTAAGATGTTTGTGAATAATACAATCTGATCAATGTTGTTCATTAATGGAAATGTTTCTTTATCCCAAATTACTGTTATGAACTTAAAATTAGGGATAAATGCACTAAGAACCTTTTGGCTTTGACAGTATATTAAACAAATACTAAAGTATCAATGAACAACAAAAAATTATGAAAATTATCGAAGAGTACTATAGAACATTATATCGTCGAGATGTTCACATTCCAGAGGTGAAAATTCCAGCCATACAAAATCAAGGATCAGAGGAACTTCCAGATATAACCGAAGAGAAAATCGAATCAGCGTTAAAAGGTATGAAGAACAGCAAATCACCTGGAGAAGATGGCATTGTAAGTGAAATCCTAAAATTAGGAGGAGAATGCAAAAGTTTTAAAAAGCCTTTATAATGCCCGCCTCTTTGAAGGAGTTACACCAGAAAAATGGAATAGTGCCATTATGATAATATTGCACTAAAAAGGAGATGTAACATAAATTGGAAACTACAGACCTATCAGCTTGTTATCTCATTTATATAAGCTCTTTATTAGAAAAATTACTAACAGACTGGAACCTAAGAAGGATTTTCACCAACCATTAGAGCAGGCTAGATTTAGGAGTGGCTTTGAAACGAATGACCACCTACAAGTAATAAAATCCTTAATAGAGAAAGTTACAGAATACAACAAGCCATTGATATTAATATTTGTAGACTTTAAAAAAGCGTTTGACTCAGTCCAGCTAGCTCCATATTAAGAGCTCTTACAGAGTGCAGTATTGACCATAGGTACACAATTCTCTTCTTCGGAATATATATAATAGCGCAACAGCTGCAGTTAGAATGTACTATGGCAGCACAAATACATTTCCCTTCGAGAGGAGTATTAGGCAAGGAGATACCATCTCTCCTAAGCTATTCACCGCTTTGTTGCAGAGTGCTATAAGAAACAATAATTGGCAGAATATTGGAGTCAAGATAAATGGAGAATTTCTGAACAACTTGAGATTTGCAGACGACATAGTCCCATAGTCCAACATAGACATAAAGTTTCAGCATAAAATTTTATCTTGATAATGGCTCCTGTTTGTTTTTAGTTGCATTGTGATGGTAGATTACTAAAGCGTTTACTCCTGCAATACTCATCATATTGTAAAATATGCATAGCGGTCACCTTCTAGTCTTCCTATTACAGCAATGTTCGGAGACATTTGGTCAAACGTATCTACAGCCCCTTTGGTTGAATTATGTGTATGGATTATTTCGGGTTTTGTTGTTTCCTGATTTCAGGATTTTTGTTCAATACAGTTATCAGTATATGTTGATTCTGATGATGGCTGCTGCGTAATTTTAATTCTTTTACGAGAGAATGTATTTCTTGTTTCTTTGTGAGTTTCTGCTGGTGTATCTGATGTGTTAGCTAGTTTTGTGAAGACATTTTCTTCGTCCTATGTAGGATCATAGTCTCTATATTCAATACTATCGTCGCTATCAAATGGATTTTCTAATTCCTCTAAATCATCTTCTGTATCACTTAATTCACTGAAGTCACTTGTATTTATAATTTCCTCCAATTATTTCTCAGTAAGAGGACCCTTTAGATTAACATTTGATTTTGCAGACATCTTATTTATAAGTTAATAATAACAACACGTCACAATTACGTACAAAACTTACGCGGATACTTACCACACGTATCTTTTACGTACAAAGTGTTATAGCTACTACGGTCAAAGCCTAACCTAAACTAAGATCAACTAAGATCAAAGCGAGTATTCATTTGTTTTATTGACCATGAAGTGAGGATAGCATAGCCCACGCGGCTAAGCATTGTCACGTTTAGTTTTCTTTCAGTAGCTGTCAGATTAAAATCGGTACGCAAAATTTGCGTACGTTAATACTCTAGGGTTAAGCTTCGCTCTTCTGCTTACTCAAAGCTTTATCTTACAATAATTCGCAATAGTTTGTATAAAAACTGTACAAAATTTGAATATCAGGGCATCTATCGATTGGGTTACAAAACTTGTTCGTTTATATTTCGACACCGTCTTATTGGACGAATATTTTTTGTTAGTGTTCTATGGGCGTTTGTATTCCTTATCGTCATATTACTCCGTTCACTAAGTGCCCTGGAAATCAAATTTCATCGTTTCAGAGCTAATTTTCCACTTAAGACGAACAGACGGACAGATACATATTATATTACTTAAGATTTTTCGTTTATTGATAATAGTTAGTTAAAAACACTGATCTGTTACATATAAATATTTTTCTAACACCACTTAATATCTCTAAAATGTGCAAACAAAACTTGAATTCAAATAAACAGAATTCTCTATTCAGTGTGAAAACGTTTCATTCATTTTCTCTTTGGATTCTAGTTAGAATAAACCGCAAACTACCACCATCCAGAATTTTGCCTGCTAAATTTATCTCTGACCCTGAAACAACTATCCCGGGCATTCCCAACTTCAATTCTCCAATTTATCAAAACCGTTTCGACCTAAGTGTTACACCGCATAATAAAATTTAAATTAGAATTAATCCGTTGCCCCTTCTGCCTCTATAAACACCCCATGTAACCTGAAAATATTCCCATAGTAAGCATTATCCTTTCGGTTCTAGTATATTTCGTCGGTGGTGGCGTTTCATCACTGCCGAATAAAGCACGACTAACAGGACGCCGGGACTTTATTGCAGGAAATAGTTTGGAAGAGGAATTTTTTATTGATGAGAAGTCCTTACTAAATTTTTGTTAATAAGAGTATAAAAAACCGCAATAAAATTTAAATAAGAGTGAAAAATTTTTATTTAAACGTCCTTTATAATAGGTATAATATAATCAAAGAAATCTACTAAATATATAGGTAAAACCACTTTGAATATAGTTAAATTAATTTGAAGTTACATTGTTGCTGATAATATTATATGATATTTAAGTTTAAGGCGAAATTTACTTCATGGCAATGTAAGACAAAGTATCTATGAGGACTTGTTGATAGCAACTGATCAAAATCACGCTTTAAGATGGAAGTCTAAACAAAGCAGTCAATGTAACTGAAAGTATGTGTTTAAATGTGACTATAGCCAACATTTTGTAAAATTAAATATGTTAAAATTTGATTACTTATAACATTGTAAATTATTATATAACATAATATATCCTATAACAGTATTAAAGTGTAATTTTATTAAAGTGTAACAGCACTTGTTTTAAAAGATGGCGGACGAAATATGGGTATCGTTTGTTTACATTGTAAATTTGATAGGGAATTTTAAAAGACCCGCAGTTGAAAGGTAAGCAAGCTCGTTATTTTTAAAATTTAATGAAATTTATACTAGTTTTAAACTCTAATATTGTAACGATTATTTTGCCTACCACATAGGGTATTATTATAGGGGGTTGAAAATTTGGTACAGAAATTATTGCTGTGGAGATAGGGCAAACAAAACAAACCGAAACGTTGCGAACGGCCACTCGGGGTTTATTTGGAGAACTGGGTCGTGGATAAGTGAATGACAAGGGGGCTGAAATGGGGTAACTACAAAAATGAAACAAAAGGGGTTCTTACATGGGTCTCTTGGAAAAACAAAAATATACGAAGGTTCTCAAAGCTATTTAAAATGGATGCAGTTAGGAACTGGACGTACTAAAATTTCTGGGGGTGGAACTGGAGATTCACTGCAACGCAAAAAACTGCATCTATAGTCTGAAACGACGACCAGGGACAAATAAAATGAGGATGGAAGCCAGCACTTAGACGCAAACTTTGGAAACTCGCTCCTTAAAAACCCAACAATGGAACATTTGGGTATCTTTCAAACTTGTTGGAAACGCCGTAATCTCTTAGATACAAATCTCTTAGGTGAGAGGCGACATAAAACAAAAACAGTGTTTTTTTCACTCACTTTTTTTCAACAAATTCGCCGGTTTTTCCGACTAACCACACCGCGTCTGTTCTCAATGATCAATCTTTCAAACCTCCTTAACTGCACTATTAACTGCACACCAAACTACACATTTTTCATAATAAAGACGAAAAAACGAAAAGACATTACAAATTTGACGAAAAATTTGGACTAACCTGAAACCAACTGCCCCTGCCAGCGGCCTCAGTGGGAGTAATGTAATTATCTTTAAAATTCATTCTCCCAACTTGGTATAAACAAAACATATAAACGAGAATATTTATTTAACCAGCAATATTAGGCGGCCTAACGATCAAAGAATACCGAGGAAATATGCATCTGTGATATATAAACAAACTTTAAAAATGTGTTTATTATCAACTCGTCGACGCAAAAAGATTGAAACTACTTTTTCGGTGTTTTAACTTGTACGATAGGAAACAGAAATACATGAAAAATATTCTTCGGTGTTTTAACATATACGGGGTGATTTCAATACATATCAAAGAATTTAAAGATGCTACAATATAATAAATTTTTAACATTGATCCCAATTTTATTAGTTATCTATTTTGACAGCAGTTGGCACCTCGGTCGTTTGAAAACGCGAATAGATGGGATGAAGGTATATAAAAGTTTTTAGTTAAGGTAGGCAAACATCAATACAATATATCTCATTAATCGATGATGAACTGAAAAATTAATCAATAAGGCCCTTTATGTATTAAATCAATATTTGCTACCTGGAATTTGGATAGCAGATACGTGTAAGATGCTGGATTATTGATTATCAAAGATTAAGGTGTTGCCTGATGTATGTGCCGATTCATTAAATATAAAAAGCAAACAGAATAAATAATGCAATAGAATGCGAGTGGATTTATGCATGAGTATATGAGATGAATTAAATATTAATGTGATGTTATATTACTTGAATATAAATTGCATTGTATGATTTAACTGTAGATGAATTCTAGAAAAAATCTGGTTTTTAATAAAAAATAAGGTATGATTAGAGTTGTACACTCTAGTGTAGGGGTTGCAGTTATAGTAAATTCCACTGCATGTAAAACCATCTGTACCCATTTATATCAGCTTCATTCTTCTTCTTCTTATAGTCCCGTGCACATATAGTGCGTTGGCGAATTATGTTAAGGCCAGACGTCTGTTTTTTGCGACATGCAAAAGATGGTCAGTGTTATTTATGCCTGTCCAGTTCTTTATCTTCCGTAGAGACGGCATTTGTTTGCGACTTACTCCTCTCTTGCCTTCAATCTTTCCGTAGCAGTCCGCTCTTGAAACCAAATTGTGTCTCACCGATTTCTTGTTTTTTTTTTACTTGCGACTACTTCGTTAGCCTCGACTATAGCTATTTTTATTTTCTCACAGGTTTCCTCTACGCAATTTTCTTGTATGTTTCTCAAGTTCTCGTTGATGTGCTTACTGTATGTAGATCTAAGCTCTTCATCTTTCATTAATTCTCTAGTGTTTATATATTTTTTATTAGATGGCTTTTTAACCTTTGCCAATTCAAGCCTTACATTCGCGATTAGGGGGTTGTGGTCAGACGAAATGTCCGCACCAGGGTAAGCGGCCATTCTTTTTATATAGTTGCGGAATCTCATTCTCAGCTTCATTCGCCAAATAGATATATACTCCAGACGAAAACAACACTGAACCGCTAAAAATTATACGAGCAAGCTGAATTTTGCTGAGAATATCAATTTACAGACCATAAAAAAGTTGCAAAATAGTTTACTACTTCTACCCCCAGGCCCCCCAAAAACCCCCTTGTAGGGGATGGGGGTAACGGAAGAAATGTTTCAAATAAACGATGTAGCTGAGATAATTCTGAACAAAAATGTTTATTAGCACTTTTTGTGTTGAGTAATCTTTTTTTCAAAAACAACGCTTAAAGCGATCGGTGGTTTTGAATATAAGTTACGGGCGTGAATATTCTTTTTTTCTATAACTGAAATATTATCAATATCAGGAAACAAAAATCTGTTATTTGCTTTTCTCGTAAGAATTTAACTACAAAATCGGCATCTTGTAGGGAAATGATTTTTCCTTGTAATACATTTCTAGTTTCTTAGGAACCACAAATCTTACAATTATAAAGGCATCTATAGAAAGAGTATCCTTTGATTATTTTCATACTCAGGCGTGTCAGTAGATATTGTTGACTTAGATCTCGACATTTGCTTTTGGGAATGGTCTGATTTTGTCTAAATACAAAGAATTTGAAGAACAGGTACTGGAGCTGTCATTTCCTCAATAGTAGGGTGTAGCATTTATGCCGTTGCTGTTGGGGTTGTTTCTCTGTGAACGAGAGTATTTGGTTCCACAAAGAATCCAACGGAAAAATTACTTTTTAAGTTTTCTACAGGATGTGGGGAGTTACTTCTTTAAGCACAAAACCATCACCATTTTCATTGGATGCATTAATTTTTACTGAATCTCAGCTAGTGGTTTGCCGGTCACTTCGCTTGCTATGAAGTCTGCCTCGTTAAATATTTGACAGTTTAAAGGATAAAGTTAAGTATTTTTGAAGAAGCTTGTAATGTTTTTAATAGAAAAGCACTTTCATTGATTGCTTCTTCTGTATAAAACAATAAAATTCTTTTAGTCCCTTTTGCCCTTGATTTATTTGAGTCAATATTGTACTACCTAAAGTAGATATATGTATGCGTAGTTTCATCTTCTCACACTGTATATGCAATGGATATTCTAGCTTTGCCATATGGCGACGGAACGATTAACTTCTCTTTGTCTTTTAACACTCACATTATAAATGTCATCTGTGACCGTGCGGTATGAAATCCTTTTATCACTAACGATACGATCTCTCTCACTCCAGATGAACTTCAAAGTATTTTCCAACCATAAATAAACCATTTTATTACTTTATAACTATTTCATAGATTCTTCCAGTTTTCACCGTGTCGAGACGATTAGGAAGAATCCGAATAGCCAAAAATATTTCACTAAATTTAGATACAGTCTCACAGACATTCCAAATAAATAATTTTTAAGAAGATTTTTTGATATATATTTAAAAGAGAATAATTTTTATGCCGACTATACAATCTGACTTGTTGAGACGTTTATTTGTCTTCAAGCACATCCAAAAGTTACAGTATCTGAAGGAAATCTTTTCTACTTTTATTTAAGGGAAACCAATTGTCTCCGTCTTATCTAAATTTTAATTTAAATTTCCTTTTATTGCATCGAAGCTCTTCCAAAATCCATTAAACTGAGAGTGAAATAAAAGAAAACGCTGAAAAGGAACCGGTTGAAAATGGACCTACAGGGCTGGCTGGAAGGGTATGCTCATTCCGTTGCTGTCGCCGTAAAAGGTTGACTTATGTATTATTACAGAAAGCGAAGGCTTTATGTCGATTGGAAGGTTTAAGATTTGTTGATGTGGTTTATACAAAATCAATCTGAAATAAACAAAATCGATATTATGTCTTTTATTATCATCGTTAAAATATACCCAGGATAGTTTTTTTTTATTCTTATATTTATCCCTAGTTTCTAGATCCTTTTAGCTTTTATTAATTATTATATTAGTGATTTGTTCATTACGGCAGTATTTCAGCTGTCTGTCTACTTTTTGCGTCTAATCCTAGTGGTAGACACATAGATTGTTTCTTTCTTATCTGTCTTTGAGATTTTTGCCCATTTTAGTTTTAAACATTTTTATTAAAGTAGATCTTAACCCTTTAATGGACGAAATATACTTATTTGGTTACATATTACATAAACTGTAACTCTTTCGGAATATAAAATTATTTGTACATAATATTATGTAGCATGTTTTCTTTGTGATTTTTTGTCCATGGTTTTTTTCCATACAACTAAATATTTTTTATACAGCTTTATCCATAAAACAAAAGAATAGCGTAATACGCCAATGCAGACAAATCCTGTTGTATTACCGAATATTTGCGCGTATGCTATATTCATGATGCATGGTGAGAAGCAAAAAACTTTTTTTGCTTTGGTAAACAAGACACAAAGTGGATTTCGTAAAAAGAAATTGAGACGAATAACTATTTCGGCCAGTCAAGTAGTCGTTCTACTTATTTTAGTTATTGTACCAGTACCAGTCAGTGTACTCTTCAAAAGGTATTCTACCGAGGAAAAAAGTTATCGGTGGTTATATTTCTTCCAGAATTTATCCAAAACTCTGTAAGTTGTCTGACAACTCTTTGCCCCTTTGCTACGTCACCGACTTTACCTAAGTAAACAGCAAAATAACAGCAGATGAAATTTTTAAATAGACAACGGTCTCTGAATGTAATTGTTCGTCGCTTGTTCCAAACACAGAAGCCTTTTAGGATATTCTACAGTTAGAAACAAAATTACCTAACCTCTTTCAAATGAGCTTTGCTTTGCTGTCTTTCTGGCCTGATAAAGAAATCGTCGAAACGAACAAAACTTAAAATTTCCTTAAATCTATTACAACCCTGACTGCAGAGTATATAGACCTGCATTTTAATTCCATAAACAATATTGATATTAATAAAAAATCGAGGGAACACGAAACTCTTGAAAGAAAGCGAGGGTCTGGAAGACGAAAACTATACTAAATTTAGGTATATAAAAATAAAATTAATGTTTTGTAATATCTCCATTAGCATTTATAACAGCTTGTAGTCTTCGGTCAGTCTGTGTGAAAAGAACTATGAAATTGTCTTCTTCATAGAGCTCTTCCCAAACCTGTTGTATACCGTATCACAACTCTTCAGAATTTTGACGTATAGAATTACGCCGATACAACTGTTTTAATATAACCTTATTCTCGATTGGGTTTAAATCTGGACTGTAGCTGGGCCATGGTTAGGTTTCAATGTTGTTATTCTGAAGCCACTGGTTTATTATATTTGCAGTGTGACCAGGACAATTATCTTGTTAAAGAATAATTTTTTTTTGATACAACTCTTCTACACTGGGAAACATGATGTTTTCTAGTATATTCAGATAAGTCTGCCCAAACAAACCTGCCATCAATACGCCATACCATTCCCATTCCTCTAAATGAAATCCGTCCCCATACATTGGCGCTAAAATGACCAGCTGCTCTATCAACATATAGAAAATTACATCTATTATTATCTGGTTTATACACCCCAAATTTGCCCTTTTTAGAAGATTCAAAAATTTTGTCATCTGTAAATATTACTCCGTCCCAAAAATCTTGATTTTGTAGCTGATGGTTTAAAGCAAATACAAGTCTTGATTTCTTTTGTTGTGGTTTAAGAGCTTGTGTTTTGCTGCAATTTTTGCAGTTTTCGCATCTTCAAAAGGATTATTTTCAATTCTTTCCAATAGCGTACGATCTTCAGGAGCGGTAGATATTTTTGGTCTTCCAGAACCTTGCTTTCTTTCGAGAGTTTCTTGTTCTTTCCATCTATTACTAACTACTACGGCAGATAGTAACCAAGCATCTTCTAATTTAGTTACAATTCTTGCTTTTTGTTCTTTGGTAGCATAAGGAGCCATTTTTTGAGGTTAAAGAGAATAAGTTATCTGACAAATTTTAAGATTTGGCAGTGACAGTGACATTATGTAAATAATAAGTATTTATCCTTCAAAATACACTGCTAAATTTTCTATAAAATAGGCTTTAAGAGTCGTATCACTTTTTTTAGGAACCAGCTGTATTTTAAATATATCTCAGAGCAAGCACTGTGAGAACTAAAGAAAGACGTAATAGTCAACGGAGTCCGTCTAAACAACATTGGATATGCCGACGACGCAGTAGTTTTTGCAGATAGCTTAAATGATTTACAAAACAATGATGTGGCTCATATTAGACGTAAGTAGAAAATATGAACTGGATCTGAATACGAACAAAACACGGTAGATAGTAAGCACACAATATTAAATACACGGCTTTTGGTTAACCAACAGCAAATTGACATAGTTAATAGCGACATATACCTTGGTACCAACATAAACAGCCTATGGTACCACTCTACTGACATTAAACAACGCATAGTGAAAGCAAGAATAGCACTCGTAAAGATAGTCTCTTTTTAGAAGTCACGATTTACCACTTGTTACCAAAATTTGTATCATCAGATGCTATGTGTTTCACTTTACTTTACTTTCTGAGGCTCCCTTAGGAAAACTTGAGGCCTTCGAGATGTGGCGTTACAGACTCATCTTAAGAATTTCATGGGTGGATCGTGTGACTAATGTAGAGGTAATATATAGTATTACGAGATTATTAATACAATCAGTGAGCGAAAATTATAATAAGTTGAGCATGTTATGATCATAAAAATAGGGCTTGTTCCAATTCGTTTTTCAGGGTAAGGCATTTGGAAAGAGAGGACCAGGGAGAAGAAGAATATCTCAGCTTGAAAACTTGAGAATATTGTTTAATACGTCTACTGTCTATTCAAAATAGCTAAAAGCAGAGTTAGAATAGTCATGCTGATCGCCAACAGCCGGAAAGGTTGCGCACCGAAAGAAGAAGATATAGAGGAAACCTAGGAATGACACTAATTTTTTTTATTATAAGAGATCATAGTTTAAGATGATTAAAGTACATTCAATGTCAATTCATGTCAATCATCAACGCAATCTATAATCGATTAAAGTCCTTTTAATCAAATAAACCTTCCACTGTATAAAGCATCATCATCATCCGATAGACTGTTAAATATGTAGTTGCGTAGCTATACCGATTTTTATTTTGTGTTCTTGAATGTCTCGAGGTGGACTCCTTCCGAGCAGAATTTGTTTTTTGGGAACAGGTAGATGTCGCAGGATGCTAAATCGGGTAAACATGGCGGGTACTCCATGACATAGTTTTTGTTTAACTAATTATTTTTCAGGAATGTAAAATGGCTCAAAATTAAGGAAATTATACGTTTAACCTTATTTCTCTTTTATCTAATCAATGTTAAGTATTTCTTAAACAGTGTGAAACATATGAGCACCGTTTAGGAGCTTTTACATTATTTTATAATAAAAAATACCAGTTGAACCACTGATGTTGTGAAATAGTGACTACCTTTGAAAATAACTTTATTCAAATAAATTCTAAGGTTATAGATATTTTCAAAATTCCTAGAGCCTGTACGGAATGGAAAATACAATAATGAAATTGTCAAGATTACAACAAACAACCTAAACAAGAACAATTTGATCATATTTATATTTTAATGAGTATAATTAATTACATTAGATCAAAGGATACATAGACTATGCAAAGAAAAAATAAGCCATACACAGTTTAGTTTTCGGAACGCAGAACGTACGAGAGAGGCTCTCTTTAGCTTACAAGTGTTATTTCATCGATGTAGAGATGTGAATTGCGATATTTATGCATGCTTCATTGATTACCATAAAGTATTTGATACAGTAAAACACGACAAGCTGATGAAGATATTTACAAATATTGGAATAAACACCTATGATCTAAGAATTATTAGCAATCTTTATTGGAATCAAACATGATCTATCCGTACAAAGGCAGGAGAATCCAATGATATCAAAATCAAACGTGGGGTCTGACGGGGATGTATACTATCACCCTTGCTGTTTAACATATACTCTGAGGAAATATTTCAAGAAGCAGTAAAAGATTTTAAAGCCGGAATTGGAATTAACGGACAATGTATCAATAATATCAGATACGAGGATGACACGGTGGTATTCGCTGACAGTTATGAAGCCCTCCAGGAGTTATTGAATAGAATCACAGAAATGAGTTAGAGATATGGACTTTCACTGAAAATTAAGAAAACAAAATGTATGATGATCTCTAAAAAGGAACAGCAAATTGAAACGGCGAACGGCCACTCAGGGTTTATTTGGATAACTGGGTCGTGGATAAGTGAATTACAATGGGGTTGGATTGGGGTAACTACAAAAATGAAACAAAGGGGTACTTACATAAGTCTCCTTGACAAACAAAACACAAGAAGTTTCTCAAAGCTTTTTAAAATGGACGCCGCTTTGAAGAATCTTCCTGTTGGATAAAAGAAAAGGTTCTTCCTTCCTAAAAACACAAAAGAGGTTAAAAACTATTTTAAAATAAATAAACAAAATGATTTAGGAAAAAAAATTACACATTTATTTTTGTCTCACCACAAACAGTTACAAATATAGATAATACAAAAAAATACTATATAAATACAAAAATAAGTACAAAATAACAGAGAAAGACACTTACTATGTTACTACGGGTTAAAAAACTCTGGAAGTTGGATTTACTACAAAACTTACAATTGTTAATGGGCGGCAAATTGTAACAGAAATAATTAGAAATGAAAAATAGCTTTTTAAATGAAACTATGCATAGAGATTAACCATCTTTAAAAACAAAAACAAAATCTCTATTATGATTAGGTAAGCTAAGCGACACCCTAAAATCTACAATTTTAATTATTACAATTTCTTAACCTGTATGAAAGCAATTATTAATAAAAAATGTCTATTTTTACTTTAAAAGAATACCTGAAGATATGGGTTGCTGCAATTAATTTTTCAAGAAAAACTAGAAGGAAGGCGAAGACCAGGAAGGTGAAGAATTTCCTGGCTGACAAATCTACGTACGTGGTTTATCACAATAACCCCAAATTTTTCCAGAGCAGCAGTGTGCAAAATATAGATTGCCGTGATGGCCGCCAACATCCGAAACCGGATAGGCACTACCAGAAGAAGAAGTTTAATGTAAAAAAAGGTTTGTCTTCTAAACAAAAATCTGTTTACCTATTGCAATTTAAATAGTACTGCCGCAACCTCTAAATGTTCTAACCCCAGAAAAATATAAATAAAGTATTATAAATCTAAACAACTTTTATCACCAAATTATAAACATTATCTCCCTTCTTTATGTCGTCACAATATTATTTTCACTTTAAAACTTTTCTCCCCTTTTTACTGCAGGCTATTGGAAAAAATTCATTTGAGTGCCTCCATCCCCCTACGAGCCGACATCGAATGTCACATTCAGGCCATAAACGACATTTGTTTTGAGCAAGTTTGTGCCAGGATTTTATTTATGACATTTTGCCGGCTAAGGTTTGGAATAATAATTACGATATAGGAAAACCGAATGCCGCAGAATACAATATTTTAGATAATATTTCCCTAATAGTATTCGAATTATGTTTGTATACAAATAAATGCAACTATGATTATTTTATAAATAAAAGAAACACTGTTGATATATCTTTCTTGCCTAGTTATTCAGTAGAAGCGATTTAAAATTCGCCAGGTACCTATAAATTCGTTTTAGAGCCCAATAGAACAATTACGTGTTATTTATTTTATTGGTTTGAATCATCGAGTTAGAATCTATGGAGAAGCTATGAGCATAGAACGTGTGTATTAAAAACGGCGTCAGTATGTATGGCTAACGATCATACCTCTATGGCGGTGGGATCAGGGCCTGACTCAATAATATTGAAACTACTATACAAATATGACTAGTTATTCAGAAGATTTAATCATAATCTAAAAAAGTGTAATACATTTTTAATAAACTATGGTTTATTTATCCCGCGGTAAACACTAAAAACACGACATATTATACATAAAAATATTTAAAAATAGTCAAATATCAAGTTGTATCTGAAAGAGATACTAATATAAATAATATTTTAAAGGGTAAAATGAATTACACTTAAAAATTTATTTCAATTAACAAAGTTAGAAAAGTTATTATTATAAAAACAAAATTGAATATCTGCCGCCAAATATCACAATGGAAATACTATGTAGAAATAAAAATAATTATGTTGCACTAGTTAATAAGAAATTTTAAGATATTTAGGATGGAAATATTTGAGTATTCTCAAAAATAGCACGATTTACCTTACTTAAGATTTTTTATGGATACTATTAATTTATTTTCTGAAGTACGGGCCATTACTTTGTTTACATATTTGTATACTAAGCTGTTGAACGTTATTCCTGAAGATTTTTTATTAACATTGCTTCTGCTACCGCAACTACGTTGAGAACAAGAACTCATTATTATGCACTATCACAATAAATATTCGAAAAACAACAAACATAAACAATCATACACAATCTGTCAAAACGATCATAACAATATGGCCGGAGTGAGGCCCTTTTTAGTCACGTGATTAGCCCTCTCCATAGATTCTAACTCGATGGTTTGAATTTTTGTTTTTAGAATTATTTATGTAAATGTCACATAATAATATAGAACATTCTCCAAATTTTTCACCAATGAAATAAAAATGTCAAAGATGAAATTCGTGAAATATGTCATTGGTTGCAAGTGTGTTCATGACATGTGTTAGTGTACTTACAGAAAACGGTTATAAAAATAATATTATTAAATAATCTTTTATTTATTATAAAAAAAAAGTTTAATAAAAAAAATAAACCTAAAAAACGAATGAAGCACATAAACATAATAGCTATTTAATCAATATTTTCGTCGATATCTGGATAGTCTAGCAACGCTGTTTCGCTCGATGAAAGATTTTCATAGAACTAATGAAAAGTTGTAGAGATTAGGGAAAGCAAATTAAGAAGATCCTTAAAAAATTTCCTTAAATGGTTCACTGCATGAGAGGATTTTTTAAAAAATATTTTCTTATTATCTCCTTTTCTATAATTTGACCAATGGCCCCTTTAACAGAGAAGCAAAATCGAAAAAAACCTAACTGGCCATCTCCACTACTTCAAATTTTGAACTTGTTGATCTGACCAGCTGATACCAATCGCGGTATGCAATCTTCTATATGCGATCTTCTCTTTTTTTTCTCGATCATAAAGTGTACTACATTTACCTCCATGTGGGTATGCCCAGGTATATACCATATACTTATGATCCACTATTCGTAGGTTTACGTCTACAGGGAGGTTAAATGTCCCTAGATGCCCTTTGTAAAAAGCGACTGAAGACTTTAATAAAGGGGTTGGTAGACATTGGTGAAGGTCAAAAGTAAAACACTTTATTCCTTTGGTCTTTTGAGCTAAAAGCTTGTCTTGTTTTTTATTCCGATATGACAGTTTTACAGAGATCATAAATATGATTGTCCTTTTCTATTGCTGCAGATTATTTTTCTGTTCCATCGCTGCATTTTAGTTGCATGAAAAACTTGCCGCCTTTATGGCAAGTATCAGTTTGAGGCTTTTTAAATGACAGATTTAATTTATGAAATTCGGATCTATAATATGGGAAAGACACACTGTTTTGGTATGATTCCTTGTACAAGGAATACATTGCTTCTAGTGTCAAATGGGATGGTAGACACTTTTTATTTCTTTGGCTTTCGTAACTCGGTAAACTCAAAATATGCTTACTGGTAATTATAGTGATCAGTAAAAAGCCGCGTAGATGCAAACTAGAAATAGACGGCAAAATTGTAGAACAAGTAATGAAATTCAATTACCTAGGAGTTGAGATCACTAGTGACAGGGATATAAGAACAGAGACCACAAGGCAAGCATCAAAAGCAAAATGAAAGTATACAAGATAACAGTAAGATAAATCCTAACATATGCAGCGGAGACAAGGACCGATACAAGAAAGACGAAACAACAAATCAACAATATCGAAATGAAAGTATTAAGATCAATAGCGGGCATATCATTACGAGACAGACAAACCAATAGAAGTATACTCGAACAATGCAAAATTCGAAATATTAACAGGTGGATAAAAACAAGAAAAAAAAACTGGAACGAACATGTAAACCGAATGGGACCAGATAGATTAGCGAACATCTGTAAAAACAACAAGCCGTATAGCAGAAGACCCGTTGAAAGGCCGCCAAAAAGGTGGAAAGATAATGTACAGTCAACAACGGCTGAAACAGAATAAGAGGCAGACAAACAGGAGTAATCCTAGTCGCGCGAAGAAGAAGAAGAAGAAGTAATTTTTCTTCAGACCACTTGTTTGGTTGAATATTATTTTCACGTCGACTTAAGTGTTTATTGACAAATTTAAGTCGGTATTTTCTCAGTATGGTTATTATGCACACTTCGCAATAACAGATGTAAAAATTCATAGCAAAATAAAGTGCTTAAAGCCGATAATATTACAAATCACCTATACATTTTTATCTAAAAAAAGATCGAAAAATTTGACTTATGTGCTTACCGCAGTCACAGATATAGTAAAATTAATACAATAGAACGAGAACAATCAACGATAGGTTCAGAAAAATAATATTTAAAGCCAAACTACAAAGTTTCATGTAATTTAGCTGTATATACCCACAACACATGCATCAGATAAAGGCATTGATGACATTGCCACCATATATAAGATATATGGCATACCAGCGGAAACTCTAAAAGTGGGATTGGCATATAATTTAATACCGGATATGTGCAACAAGATATACAAGGGTGCAACGGGCGAATTGCCTGATAAGTGGTGCGAATCAACCTTTATCCCTTTTCATAAAAAAAGGATCACCAACCATTTGCAGCAATTATAGAACTTTCTACTTCTAGGGATAGCCAAAAACAGTGCAAATTCGTATCAGGAAAAGGAACGCATAACCAGATATTGAACAGCAGATCGATAATAGACAAAGCGAGGGAACATAAACCAATGCTGCTATGTTTCGTAGAATACGCTACAGGTGGGAAATTCTACCACTACATGTGATAAATAAGACTCTAATGATACTGATTCATACATGGAGCGTTTGACGAATTGTGCTCTTGTGCCGTATAAATTTGGCTTTTTTATTCATATATACATATGTATACACATTTTCCAGTTCTCTTATTAAACCTTAAACGGCAGGAAAATTTTTCGAATAGAAAAGCAGCATGTAACTATTTTGTTCAGCTTGTCAAAATGGATTGCGGAGGCAACAATTTTTTGTATGCTTAATTGGCTTAATGCGCTTTCAAAAGTCTTTTTTTAACATTATTTACTAAACTTTGTTCTCAGTGAAAGAACAGATAGACTGAAATCGTGGAGACTACTTCTTATAACTATTTAAGCTACAAATTTCTCTACGTCATATTCGTTATTCATTCAATATTTTCTACATCAGTATATATAATGCAATTATAAATTCTTATTACACCACTGGGTTTTTTACCTAGGATCTAAGAATTATTAGCAATTTTTACTGGAATCAAACATCCATACAGGGGTAGGGGAATAAGACCATATTAAAATCAAACCTGGGTCTAACAGAGATGTATACTAGCACCCCTGCTGTTTAATATATACTCTGAGGAGAAGCATTTTTTAAGAAGCAGTAGAGGATGTTAAAGTTGAAGCCTGAATTCGAATTAGCGGATAATGTATCCATAACATCAAATACGCGGACGATACGGTAGTATTCGCTGACAGTTATGAAGCCCTCTAGGAGTTATTGAATAGGATCACCGAAATAATGAGCTTTCACTAAATATTAAGAAAACAAAACGTGTGATGATCTCTAAGAAGTAACAACAATTTGGACGAATCAGTGTGAAAAGTCAAATAGAAAAAGTAAAAACATACACATACCTCGATACGAACGTTGTTGAAAATTGGGACCATTCCCTAGCAATCAAATGTAGGATAAAGAAAGCACGATCTGTATTACAAAAAATGACTAAGCTGTTTAAATGTCTTGATTTATCAATACCCATCAGGTTACTACGATGTTATATCTTTCTTATACTATTGAACGTTGTTGACTCACAGACGCTACCAGCAAGAAAATTGAAGCTTTCAAAATGTGACTTTTTTATCGTCCAATCCTAAAGATATCTTATACCGACCACGTTACTAAACAGGACGCTTAATTAAAAGTAAAAAGAGAAAATGGTCTGATAACTAAAGCTCGGATTATAGGCAAAATGTATTTTTTGTCTATTTTGCCTATTATAATTGTTTTTTGCACTTTTTGCCTTTTTTCGTAAATTCCGCCTATTTGTGCCTTTTTTTAAATTTCATGGTACTACCCATGATATTATTCTATTACTAAACCATTCTATAATAAAATTTTGGGTCAATAATAAAATATCAATGGTTTGTTTATATAACAGATTTCTAGGAAAATGTACCTGATCAAGACTTGAGGGTTAACTATTTGGAAATCCCTAAGCTTTATTAGTTTATTATCAGTTGTACAGTCGGTTACTGTATCAGAGTTTAGTCACAAATTGCTATATCCTAGTTTAGTTTTGTTGCGTATACCGAAAAGCAAAGAACACGTTTTAAAACGTTTTAAACATTTGTGTGAAAAGATGACATCTAAATTAAGGCTATGGATCGCACCTTATTCGGAACTTTCTCTAGAAGGAGATGGAGCATTTTGTAAACCATGCGGCAAATCGGTAAGTTTTATTTATTTTTTTTTTTTCGTCCCACAACATAACTAAACTCTAAAACGGTTTTAGAATTCTAATTATTTTTTTTAATTCTTAGATTTCAAGTAGAAAAAAGTACTTTATTGACCAGCATTGTGGAACCCCACTTCATAAACGTAATTTGGAAAAATTAAATTCCTCTAAGTTAGCCCAAATATCTCTGCGGGATAGTTTAAGCAGTTAAAAAAACAATAGGAGGAAGACGCATTTAAATTTGATTTATGTCAGATGATGATTGCATCCAACATTCCTCTATATAAAGTTAATAACCCTAGTTTTAAATGCTTTTTCGAAAAATATCTTAATACATCCTTACCGGACGAGAGTACATTGAGAAAACATACTGTGGAAAAATGTTATGTGGAATGTATTTCAAAAATTAAGCGGGAGTTAGAGGGCAATTTTTTGTATATTATCGTAGATGAAACGACAGATGTATGCGGCAGGTATATAGCTAATTTAATGATTGGAATTTTGAACAAAAACTTTAAGAGAAAACCTTATTTAGTTGCCGTTAAAGAATTGGAAAAAAACAAACAATTTAACAATAAATCGATTTATACAAGATAGTTTAACAAACCTCTTTTCACCCAACGCTATACCAGTGAATAAAATAGTTTTAATGCTTTCAGATGCTGCGGCATATATGTTAAAAGCTGCTGTTAATTTAAAGATTTTTTATTCTAATTTAATTCATTGCACTTGTGTAGCCCACGGGGTAAATAGAATTGCTGAAGAAATAAGAAATCTGTTTCCGTTGGTAAATAATTTTATAAATTTTATGAAAAAAGTTTTTGTAACGGCTCCGTTGAGGGTTCTTCTTCTTCTTGCAGTACAGTCTCCTATCGGAGGTTGGCTACCATCACAGCAATCTTTACTTTATTGGCTGCAGCTCTGAACAACTGTATTGAACTGCACCCATACCATTCCCTTAAATTTCGCAACCAGAAAATCCTCCTACGTCCCACATTTCTCTTTCTCGAGATTTTTCCTTGGATTATGAGTCTAAGCAGAGAGTATTGCACCGTTGAGGGTGCAAATATATAAAGAAAGACTTCCCGGTGTCCCTTTGCCACCTTAACCAGTAATTACAAGGTGGGGAACCTGGCTCGAAGCAGTTTTTTTTACTTTGAACACTGCAATGAAATAGAATTAGTTATGTCCTAATTTGATGATGATATTTCCGAAGCCATTCGACAAGCAAAAAAAAAATATTAAAAAATCCCAAATTGAAACAGGATTTCGCTTATATCAATGACAATTATAAATTAATAAATAAATATAAGGTTGAATGCTCGAATAAATGAACTTTGATCAGATAAAAGGCATATATCGAGCACAGTTTAATTAAATCTTGCCCAAGTACTTTCGATCCCTAGATCATCTTCAGGGGCATCTGAAATAAGCCAAGAAACGTTTTTTTATAATCAAAGAAATTGATTAACTTCGATAAAAACTCGAAGTTTTATGGTTGAAAAAAGGTTTTTTATATGATTAACGTTTATAGACTTACTTCGTCAATTGTGGCCTATCCGGCAAGAACAAGATGTCATAAACATATAATTGTACATTACACTACACTACAAATAGACAAACAAACACTTTAAAATAATTTAAGGAAGGCTACATTGCTTGAAGAAGTCGGAGACAGAATGGCTCCTGATCTAACGGAAATGTTGGGGTGACATGTGACAAATGACAACTTGGATGAGCAGTCACAATCATAGATATGTGATCTGCACCTTTTACAATTCTATGAAACTAAGTATTGACCAAAAGTCCAACTGACACATTTCATCAGTGACCTCCTATAGTAGTGTCAGTTGGACTTTTGGTCAATACTTAGTTTCATAGAATTGTAAAAGGTGCAGATCACATATCTATGATTGTGACTGCTCATCCAAGTTGTCATTTGTCACATGTCACCCCAACATTTCCGTTAGATCAGGAGCCATTCTGTCTCCGACTTCTTCAAGCAATGTAGCCTTCCTTAAATTATTTTAAAGTGTTTGTTTGTCTATTTGTAGTGTAGTGTAATGTACAATTATATGTTTATGACATCTTGTTCTTGCCGGATAGGCCACAATTGACGAAGTAAGTCTATAAACGTTAATCATATAAAAAACCTTTTTTCAACCATAAAACTTCGAGTTTTTATCGAAGTTAATAAATTTCTTTGATTATAAAAAAACGTTTCTTGGCTTATTTCAGATGCCCCTGAAGATGATCTAGGGATCGAAAGTACTTGGGCAAGATTTAATTAAACTGTGCTCGATATATGCCTTTTATCTGATCAAAGTTTATAAATTAATAGTTACCACAATTACCTTATTAGAAAAACAAGAGATAAATTTATGTGAGTTAGTAAAATTAATAGATAATTTAAAGACGAAAATTAAATCGGCACCTGGAAGTAACGGTCAATTAATTAAAAAAAAATGAAATATGTTTTCAACAAGAATGAAGGTTTTTCGTTTTTATCTAATGTTGCTAAGGTTTTGAATGGGACATTTTCCAAGGAATTTCAAATTATGCCAGATTTATTATCCGCTCTGAAATATGCTCCAATTACATCTGTCGATGTCGAACGTTCGTTTTCAATGTACAAATTAATTTTAAGTGATCGAAGACATAGTTTTAAGACCGAAAATAATGAAAATTATTTAGTTGTTTCTATTAATGACGTTTTATTAAAAGTACAAAGAGAAAAAGGTCTGATAACCGTAATAAAACAGTCAAAATTGAATACCTCCGTCACATCATGAGGAGCAGTGAAGTATATAGAGTACCGCAACTACAACTAATTTGATAGGCAAAAGTAGAAGGAAAATGATGACCAGAAAGGCGAATTATTTCCTGGTTGAAAAACTTACTTCCGTGATTCAACACAACAACCACAAATCTATTTAGAGCAGCAATGTGCAAAGTAAAGATTGCCATGATAGTCCCAAATAGATAGGCAATACAAGAAGAAGAACAATTTTTTTTTACTCAGAATTGTATAACATTGTTAAAAATCAGGATTTTAAAATACATTACACTTAGAGGAAAAATTAAAATTAGACATTCTATTCATTTTATTATTTTGATATAGTATTTTTACTAGTCGAATTTTGCAGACATCTTTAATTATGTTCCATATCTATATTACGTAAAATGGTAAAAGTAATTTCATAGACCTCCCGGATTTTCATTTCCTTCCCGTGTAATCTACAAAGTTTGTGTTCATTCAAACTTATTCGTCCTAGTTTTCCAACATCGTGTAGACACCAGTAGTTTAAAATCGGCCACAGCAGTAATATCCATTCGCATAATTTTCATTACTCACCGACACAAAAACCCCCCGATGTAACAGTTTGGATTGCGGTTATTCGGTCTGAACAAAACATTTATTCCTTCGTAGGAAAAGCCATTTTCCCCGCATAAATCTGGAAAAGCTGGGTGCTTAACTTTGACTTCCAACTTCCGTGGGGTCTTAAATCAGATCAAATTATTGTTAGAAAACAGGATATCTAGGTAACAAGTTCACAGCTAAGGGTAGTTTTTGGCAGCAGTTATGAGTGTTTTCTTTAGATTTCTATTTTTTAAAGATAAATACGAGACAATATGAAGATTAATATATAATTTTTTGTATATTCTTGATTAAAGTTACAATGAGAAAATGGCAAGAGAGGCAAAATTATCCGAAAAATAAAGTACCCGCAAGAAATAGGAGAAAACAGAAAAACGAGTTATCTAGGACATATTTACCCTCTTCAGGGACGAATTAATTCTTTGAATAATAAAAAGTCCAATATTTTTCTATATTTTAATTATTAACATCCGGATACATGAAAAATTGCAAAAAAACAATATTGTCAAATTTGACATTGTAAAAGTCAAAAATGAAAACGTACACATATGTTGCCAATGGGCGGATTATCTATTGATGAAACGATTCCATGCACTCTGGGCACACACTTTCCTGGCACTGCTTGCATCTATATCTTGTTCTGCGTTTGCAATTTCTGTCACGACATCTTGGTGGATTTTTGTAGTCCATTTTCATTGAATAATGTCCCAATCCATTCAAGCGAACTTCAGGTGCAACTTTTGTCCACGTCGTTTTCTTTTTTGAAGCAGAATTTTCGGATGAGGGTCTTCCTCGTTTTCTTGCATTTCCATTTAACTCAATTAAAGTTGAAGCAATAGATGCTTTAAATTCTAGTAAAGATATTTTTGACGATTTGGCTTCTCTGAACAACAACCAAGCATTTATAATTGCAACATTCATGAAATGAAAAACAATTCTCAGATAGAACTTCTTGTTTTTGATGGCATGTGGATAATGAGCAATCATTTTATCTGATAAATCTACGCCATCCATGAACCGATTGTACTGAATAATAGCCTGTGGCCTTTGAACCTCAATGTAAGTCTTTGTTTTCCTATCCCATCTTCTTACAGTATCTTGAGGATCCTTACCAGCGAAAGATGAAATCATATGAACAAGGTTATTGTCTGCCCATCGTAGCACTGTAATGTTGTTTTCAGATGTTGTCACGGAACATGAACCTCTACCTTTTTTCTTAAGAATCTTACCATCCGTCAGTTTTTCGCTAGCTTTGTGTATTCTGTTAGCTCTGACAGTTCCTACTACATGTATATCTGCATCTTTTAGGTAGATGACTAATGGTATAGAAGTGAATAGATTATCCAAAAATATTTTGTGATTGAGACCTTCTAATCCTGAACACAGCCTCAAAACTGTATCACCAATGATACCCAATTCTGATTTATTTTGATTTTTTGAGGACTGGTACATCTCAAATTTTGATACATAGCCATTTGCTGAAGCTCGTACCCATACTTTAAATCCCCATTTCTTGGGTTTAGATTTAATATACTGCTTATTTCTACTTCTTCCTTTGAATGGAATTATCATCTCATCAATAGCTATATACTCAGTTCGTGTTGCAGCATCAGCAAATGTTCTACTCAGTAAATCAAGAAAAGGTCGTACTTTTATAAATGAGTCATCATTATTCTCAGAAATTTCATCGTTATTGTTGAAGTGTAAATATCTTTTTATCTCTTCATATCTTTTTAGGGACATAGTGTTAGCAATTTGATAAAAACTCAGACCTGGAACGGATGACCAATACATCCGATAGGCAGGGTATTTTATGTATGTCATCATGATGTTGATAGCAAAAAATTGTTTCATTTCAGCAATGCTAACCGAAAATGAACGTTTTCCAGATTGAAGCGCATAACGAATTGTTTCTGTAGTAATTAGCTCGAAAATTTCATCAGGAAATAGTTTCACAAAGAAAGAATATGGCGTATCGCCATTTATATTGACTTGATAGTTACCTCGAAAAATTGGTGGATTGTTTATAAAGGCATTATCCTTTTCTGAATACCAGATTTCGGAACTCTGTATTGGTACAGGAGGCTCAGATGACAATGCTGAATCGGTTGCCCTCTTCTTACTGTATTTTTGTTGTCTGTATCTCAAAGCCAGAGGAATGTCATCATAGTCACTATCAGTATCAGAGCTACCATTTGATTCGAAAAGTTCTTCCATGGTATCTCTGTTATTTGACAATTCCAATAAGGAATCCAATTCTTCTTCTGATTGGCCATCATTCTCAATTTAAATTTCCTCCAAATCTGAATTGTTTGGATTTTGCACAGAACTTAGAATGGTTACTTTCTCTGTTTTTCTGCTATAAAATGATGATGTAGGTATCTCTCTAAACATGGTGCCTTATTCTAAAATGAAAATAAAAACAAAATTATTTTGACATTTCTGCACCACGTACACAAATGTGTACGGTTATTTTCACGTAATTAACTCAAGACACCAAAATAATATATTTGATTTTATTGTACGATCTTGTATATTAGATATGTATTCTGTACTCACCAATTTTTGTTGCACAAAATTATGTCAAATTGAAAAAATACAGTGCCCGGACTTCTTCTCATAACCTCAAAACACCGTCAAGGAGACACGTGAATATAAAAATATGACGAGATACAAAAGTCAAGCGATTTTGATCTCTATTTCGCTGTAACTTGAGAGGGGGGATTGTAGACGTCCACAACGGTTGCCGCTACGTAAATGAGAATCACGTTTAAAGTATTATTACAATATTTTAAACGAAACGTACACAAATGTGTTTATGTCCTTGAAGAGGTTACAGAAGAGAAAAATACAACTTCCTACGACTTATAATAGAAGGGAAAGTGGAAGGAAGAAGAGGTCCAGGAAGAAGAAAATGCTCCTGGTTGAAGAATGTAAGAGACTGGACAGGCATGGACACACATTCGATACTAAGAACAGCTCAAGAAGAGAGCAATTTGCTGTAGTTATAGCCAACCTTCAGTAATGAAGAAGGCACCTTAAGAAGAAGAAGATATTATAAAATTCGCTAATTATTAGTTATAATAACAAATTTTAATTTATTTAATATTAATAAGTTGTCTGCCAGAGTTTATGTTTAATTCTGCGTTAAAATACGATCGCTTCGTAACTTTAAACCGAAATCGACCTATTTTAAAATGTGATCGAATTTTCAATTCGTGCAAATGGGTTTCGAGCCCTAACCCACTTCCATTCCTCCAAAGATAACACATTTTATATTCAATTAATGTATCCCTCGATAGTCGTATGTCTTCATAAGTACCTTATTATCTGATTATAAGTGCTTATTAACCCTCAGACTCGTTCGGTTAAACTTTTACAATAATGAGCGTAATAAAGAGGAATTTAGAAATGATTCCGATCCAGTTATGTCAAATACATTGGATTTACACGCAAAAAGACGATTATTGTGCTTGGTTTATGCGCCAGGTTAGAATTGTATGCTGAAATGGCGTTTCTTGTACTATTATTCGAAAAATTAATAAAATTCCTACTGGGATTTAATCGTAATAAAAAATGACATTTTGTCATTTTATCGAATTGTGTAGTCAAATTAATTATTATTCTATCGGTTGGTGCTAACGATCTAAAATATATTTTATACAGTGTATTCCAACGAAAATTTGACCCCCCCTCCCCCCACCGACACGCAAAAACCAAGAATTTCTTCAAAATTTTCGAGACGAATTTTCATGCAAAATACATGCCTTCAAAAGTAACACCCTACTGTGTCTCATTAACCCCAGTTTTTTTTAAACGGCAAGTGTAGTCGAGTGGCACATCATTTGAAAGGTATTTTTTTCTGTACATGACACTCTATTTGTTTTTAGTTACAGAATAACTTTGAAGATAATTTTAAACATCAGTTGAATATCAGTATTTGCTAAATGTGACGATAATGAACCACCAACACCAGAGGTGACGACAAACGAAAAAATAAACATTGAGGAGGAAGAGGTAAAGAAGGAATTAAGAAAATTAAAAAATAGAAAATCACCAGGAGAGGACAGAATACCGAAAGAACTCCTAAAGTACGGAGGACCAGATCTGACCAAACAACTATTAAGACTAATCCAAAAAATAATAGAACAGAACAGAATTCCTCAAGAATGGAGATCAAGCATCCTAATAGCTCTCTTCAAAAAGGGAGACAAATCGGACCCGGAAAATTACAGAGGAATTAATTTATTAAACACAACAATAAAATTAACAACCAAAGTAATAACAAATAAACTGAATGAAATTATACTGAATATATAAATAAACTGGAAGTTTTAGGTTAGGAAGATCGTGCACCGACGCTATATTTATAATGAGGCAAATGCAAGAGAAATCATTAGAATACAAAAAAATGGCATATCTAAATGGGTCAAATTAAAAGACGTTATCCACTTATTGTACGCAGGAGAGATACCTCTAGGAATAATCAAAACGATCAAAAATATGTACCAAAACAACACAATGAAAGTAAAAGTAGACGAAGAACTAACCGACCCTATTGAAGCTGGCAATGAGTTAAGACAGGGAGATTCCCTGAGTCCTGTATTGTTCAACCAGATTATGGATGAAATAATAAAAAAAGTAAGAACTAAAAAAGGATAACAAATGGGAGAAAAATAACTTAAAATAATCTGCTATGCAGACGAGGCAATACTACTCTCTCAAAATGAAGATGATTGACAACGTATGCTGCACCAATTTACTATAACCGCCAGAAAATTTAACATGTTAATTTCTCAAAAAAAATGCATGATTACAACAGCAAATTTACTAAGATGTATATTGGAGCTGGAAGGCCAGATAACAGAACAAGTAATGGAGTTTATAAAAATATCTAGGCATCACATTATCTAGCTACGGAAAGCTCGAAACTGAAGTGGAAGATCAAGTGAATAGAGCAAACAGAGCCGCAGGCTGCCTAAATGAAACAAATACGAAGAAATAAAAGTATCGGGAAAGAAACGAAAGGCAGAATTTACAAAACAGTCATCAGACCAATAATGACATACGCGGCAGAAACAAGACTTTACACAGAGAGGACAAAAAGGATCTTAGAAACTACGGAGATGGAAACACTTAGAAAAATTGATGGTAAGACACTATGGGACAGACCTAGAAGTACAGATATATGACGTAGATGCATGGTGGAGAACATCGAGAACTGGGTAAGAAATAGAAGAGTAGAATGGAACGATCATATAGGCCGAATGACAACAAATAGAGTAGTAAAGACGGCAAGAGACGGTTCCCCAATAAGAAGACGATCAGTGGGACGACCACGAAAACGATGTAACGACAACTTACTGGGGGCACATTGAAAAACAGACACAGTCATGCTATATAAAAAAAAAGAAGAAGAACAGCAATAATAAAAAAAAACATAAAGTTTCATCAAATTAACCAATTAAATGTTCGAAATGACCTACTGTGATCTCCACACAATAATACAGTCTATTTTCAAAGTCTCTTCGTACAGTTTCAAATACTGCCGGTATCAATAATAGGCATTCTGTACCAATCTTTTGTCATAACTCTGCAAGATCTACAGGCGGAGAGGCGAATATTTTTTATTTTGTTGGAAAAGTTGGAAAGTCAGTTCATCGTCAAAAAGATTATTATCACATTCCAATGTGTCATAATTACATACAACATTATTACGCAACTAAAAAGAAGTTCCATGTATTATTGTTTTTATTATTTGCTATAGATATTATTTTAAATGTTTACGTATTTTTTTTTTAACTTGTCGTGAGGCTTTAGTATTGATAATTAATTTAATTTATTTCACTATTAAATAAACCCTAGAAATATCAAAATGATATTCTTCTTCTTGGTATGCCTATCCGCAATGTTAGCGAGCATCAGATGTTGTATTAAACCAGATTCTGAGGTTCTTTAACCAAGATGTTCTTCTTCTTCCTGGACCTCGTTTTCCAAATATTTTTCCTTGCAGGAAGGCTTGAAGGAGAGCATATCTGGATTCATTTCGCATAATATGTCCGAAGAATTGTAACTTTCGAGATTTGATGGTGGTCAGTACCTCCCGGTTCTTATTCATTCTTCTGAGGACCTCCACATTTGTGACTCGGTCAGTCCACGGGATGTTAAGTATTCTCTCATATAGCCACATCTCAAATGCTTCCAGTTTTCTGCACATATCTTCGTTCAAGGTCCACGATTCAACACCATAAAAAGAACAGAGGAGACGTAGCATCGCAGCATTCTTACTTTTGTATCAAGAGAGAGGTTGTGACTCTTGAGGAAGGCATCCATCCGATTAAAGGTGGATCTAGCTTTTTCGATGCGTGCTCTAATCTCCTGGTTGTTGGTCCATTCTTCATTTATTATGGTGCGAGATAGTTGTAGTGTGTCACTCTTTCTGCAGGGAATTGATTTGACATAGAGTTGACATTCGTTTATTCTTTTCTTGCTAATTATTATAAGCTTTGTCTTTTTAACGTTTATATTGTTGACTAAAGTACGTGATTTTTGTTTATAAGAACTTGTAGGTCTTCTAAGTTGTCCGCAAATACTATGGTGTCGTCTGCATATCTGATGTTGTTTAGCCGGTAACCATTTAGTAGAATTTCTTTTTCAGTTTCTTGCAAAGCTTCGATAAATATTCTTTTAGAGTACAGATTAAAGATTAGAGGAGACAAAATACAGCTTTGCCTCACTCCACGCATGATTTTCACATAGTCAGTGTGTTCATTTTCAACTCTGAGATTTGGTTGTTAATTCCTGCTTCTTTTAGCATTTGTATCATCTTGGCGTGCTGTACCCGATCTAACGCTTTCTAGTAATCAACCAGACATGCATATACGTGGCAGTTGACGTCTCGGCATCTCTGTAATAAGACTTGTACTGAGAACAAAGCCTCTCTAGTACCAACAGCATTTGTGAACCCGAACTGGTTGGGGAAAATTTGACTTTCACACAGCTTGTAGATTCTCGTAAGCTTAAGTTTATTGCAAAATGATATAAGCAAAATCAGTCAAAACGAGTCAAAACAATTTTTTTTAATTTTTTTTAGTTTTTAAAATTTAAAAGTCTGGCTCTGAACTACAGATCCGAACAGTTCCCCTCGATTAAAATATGGCTACTAATGATTAATAGAATATTTTGAACTTACCTTAATAGGTTATTTGACTTTTTGTCTTTCACACAATTTGCAGGTGAATGATAGAGTTCTTAATTATACACTGTGGAATTTTATAAAATAAAATCACAGTCGAAAACTTAATCCAAAAAATCACACAATTTAACGCAGAGAACAACAATGCCGACGGACAGTGCTGGAGGGGTATACTCTGTCTGCTTATTTTGATTGGCAGGACAAAGGAGTGGGGATTAAGGGGAAACGTACAGGGTGCGCACAAATTAATGAAACGTACGGTTTCATTAATTTAAGGTAACTAACATTTTTGACGATTTTGAGTGATAGTCTTCTTGTACAATTGTTTATGCCCTTTTCATCAATAACGTCGATGTGGCTCTAACTGCATTTATAAGAAAGATTCTGAATGAAGTTATATCGTAAGTATAAAAAAAAATTGAAACATTTATAAAATAACTGAGTAACCACAGATCCAACATTGAAACAATTTCAATTTCCGTCCAAAAATAATGTATCGTATCCTAGCGTATCAAAAAAAAAGATGGTAAAGTAAGCGGTACGGTAGACTACCGCGAAGCTTCATGCTATGCTTAATAAAGTAATTTTGTTATTTATTTATTGTTTATATTTTCAACAACGCCACCTGTTAACGTGTTAACAAAGCATGCGATATTTGCTTATAACAAACCGACCTAAATTCCGACCAAATATTGATAATAAAATATAAATAAATATGATTTGATAGTAAATTTGATTATCATATAAACGGAATATTATGTTTAAAAATAATAATAATTTTATGTATTTATTTGAAATTATTTTAAACGAGAATTATTATAAAAATTTAAACAGACGATGATGATTTAATGTTGTTATGAAGTGGATGACATTTATGACATTATTAAATTTTGAGAATCGTTAGGAATCGACTTTTTAGTGACAGATTCGTTTAATTTTTTACTTCTCGTCTAATGTCTATATTTTCTTAGTCAGTTTTATGCAGTTTTTAATTTAAACCTGCTTAGAGTTAATATATGATGATGAGAAATGAAATGGTCATAATAGTGAATCGATGCCAAGAACGCTCTTCTATGACGCTACCCTTGACGACGCCATTTCGTGGCGCTAGTTCCGTGACGCTCGCCTGAGTTTTTTACTGTAAAAAAAACGTTTTAAAAGCTATTTTTATATAAATGATGTTTACAAAACATTTTTCTAAGGATATTTAAGCATTTTCTCAAAGTTAAAAAATGGAAGTGTTTTAAAGCTTTCTTTATTTACTTAATTCCTCAAGTTTTCTCGAAATTGCTACGGATACTATACTAATACCACTTTAAATAACTCGAATCAATTAGGGAAACCCCCACAGAGTACCCTTGACCTCTCTGGCTACCCGTAAAATCCCCCGAAACCTAAATCAACAAAACCTTGCCGTATTTGAGAAGACCGTCAGGGTTGAATAAAGTTCTCGTCCTTTTCAAGGTTGCGTTTTATTCCAAATAAGCTAAAAGCTGATGGTTATAAAACAGAAAATGGATTATAAAGTCCTACATAAACATTTTGTTGCTTTTAAAAAGGGAAAGTAACGTCTGTTTTAGTAGAATATTCATGGATCAATTAGTGGCTGTTAAGTTTTTCATAATTGTTTAAAAAGCTACAACAGAAGCTTTTAAAAACAGAAATTAGCGTTTTTTACTAAAATACTCATGTAGCAATTAACGGCTGATCAGTTTTTCAAAATTATCCAATGAGCTGTTTTTGGGTTGGGTAAATCGTATATTAGGTATAATCCTAGTGTTTTGTTTTAATCGCTTTGAAATATTAATAGAAATGATAATTAAACTATGTATGCGTAAACGTCAAAAGTTGCGCTAAATTTTTTATTAAACAATTTGTAAAAAAATAAAAAATTTAATATTTTTTCTACTTTTCGTTGCATATCTCGGCAGGTTTACATTAAAAAAAATTGTAACGAAAAATAAGTTTTAAAATTAAATTTGCTATAAGACAAAATTAATGTAATTAAAAAAAATAATTATTATTGCAAAATTAGCAAAAACAATTTAAAAAGAGTCAAAAATCAATGTTTCTTCAATAATTTTTTTAGGTATTTAGGAGCCACATACAACTTTCAAAATTTCTCCAGAATATCTTTATGTAGAAAAGCAGGGGCGGGGATAGCAATTTCATTTGTCTCAAAATAAAATCAAAGGTTCAAAATTGCGAAAAAATTTCATTTATTTTTGCTTTTAGTGGACCGATTGTGATAATTTTTTTAAAACTTGGGCCGCGTGTGTTAAAACATTTAAATAATATAGTTTTACACTACAATTATTTATTTTCCATATTTTTTTCGTATAAATAAATACTCACTTGCAAAATAGCGTCATTTTTCTGTTTTTTTTTTTGTTCGTTAAGGTTACAATATCAATGTTAACTGTAGTATTTTTTTATTAATTAATCTAAATTTATTGACTCTTCTTCTTCTTCAAGTGTTATCTCCGCGGCGCAGGTGGGTAATCATCATAGCTATTCGGACTTTTGAGACGGCTGCTCTGAAAAGTTCATTTGATGTACATCTGTACCACTCTCTCAGGTGCGCAGCCATGACATTCTACGCCTCCCTTTGCTTCTCTTTCCCTGGATCTTTCTCTGCATATTCAGTTGGAGCAAGGTGTATTTCTCTCCACGTGTAATAAGTCCAAAATATTAAAATTTTTTTGTTTTAATTATATTTAAAATTTCTATTTCTTTATTCATCCTTCTCAAAACCTCTTTGTTTGTGACGTGTTCTGTCCACGATATTTTCAGTATTCTTCTATACACCCACAGCTCGAATGATTCCAGTTTTTTCATTGATGTCGGATTCAAGGTCCAAGATTTCATTCCATAAAACAAAGTCGAAAAAAACATAGCACCTCACCAACCTCTTAGTTCCAATTTTTAATCCCTTGTACATAGCACTCTTCTGATCGCTGTTTATAGTATAAATTTAATATGATTCTGAGGTCATTGTAGTCAATATTCTTTGATTTCAGGACATTCATTAATTGTTTATGTCGTACTTTATCGAATGATTCAAATCAAATCGTTGGACTGTCTTATTTTCTCATCCACCTTCTTTTGACAAGGAATTCGCTGATTAACGACCTGAGAGTCCTTGTCTTCTTCTCCTCTGCCGGATCTTGGCTTCCAAGGGCCATGATCAATAACGCCGTTATTATTTTCAATGACTCAATTTTAATTAAATAATAATTTTATAAAAAAATTATAAAAAATTAATTTAATAAATCCTGGATCGATTACTTGTTAAGTCATTTTCGATCATAACTTCGAAACTACTTAACCGATCTTAATGTTTTTTCTCTTAAAATATGAGTCTTTTGCTGAACTTTCGATATACGCTTAGAAAAAAAAAATAATTTATAAATTGTACAGTTGTTTAAAAATATCCCTAGGTTTGATTCGACTTTTAATTGACAGTTTAAATACTATTTTATACGTTAAAAAACTTTCATGTATTTAAAACTTTTTTTGTTTGAAGAAGTTTGAAAATAAATACCTCTTATTCAAAAATTTAGATTGCAAATATTTTGCAAAGAATACTTAATCGATTACGCTGAAATTCGATATACAGTAAAACCTCCCTTAACCGAAACCTTTTTAACCAAAACAAGGTTTAACCGAAACGGCTGACAGTTTCAATAATTTCGTCAATAAAAAGTACATGTTTATCGCAAATCGTAAACAATTCCAATAATTTCACTCGCCCATTGATGTCTATGTGTGTTGGGAAATCACAAAAACCAAAAGCTCTAAAAGATATTTCCGAAAAAGCACTTTCAGTTATAGAAGCCAAAAAAGGTCATGGATGTCGACCACTTTTTTTTCAGAATGGTTCGAAAGTGAATTCGTCTCAAGTGTAAAATCCTTTTTAAAATCAAAAAACCTTTCCATTAAAGCATTGTTGCTCGTTGACAATGCGCCAACTCACCCTCAAAATCTACAAAATAGTGACAATTGTCAGATTTTTACCACCGAATGTCACAAGCTTAATTCAGCCGTTAGACCAGAGAGTAATAGAGACGTTCAAGAGACATTATAGAGGAGCATTCTTAAGACATCTGTTATTACAGGAGACGAATTAATGCAAAATTGTTTTCAAAATTCTCAAATCTTTAACAATGAAACATGTTTATTGGTGAGCTGAGTCGTGAGCCAAAATCAAATCTTCAACTTTGGAGAAATGCTGCAACAAACTTTTTGATGAGATTTTTGATTGACGATCCTGAAGAAGAAAATGTTAAGGAAACGACAGAAGAAATTAAACCTTGCATAAAAAATTTGCCGGGATGTGACGAAATTAACCAAGAAGAGATACGTGAGTGGTTAGCAGCCGATGACTCAGAAAGTGAATATACTCAGACAACCTGAGTATATCAGACGACGAAGATGACGACCAAAGAGGCAAAAGGCAGCACGAGACCGCCGATGAGATTTTCAACGCCTTAGAGGTAAGAATTTTATACAGTAGGCCTAATTAGTTAGGGATACGACTAGGTTCTTAATTTTTGTTGTCATTGCATAACGTTTTGTCCTTTTCAGATTGCTTTACGTTTCTTCGAACAATCGAATGAGGCAAACTCATGACATTCTGCAAATGAACGATGGAGAGAGAGAAAAACATCGCTGTCAAACAAAAACGCAAAAAAAAATAGATTTCCATGTTAAAGCATGTTAAACTTGTTCATTTTCCTGAATTTTATTACTTTATTCTGGACTTACTTATTAGAAAACATTACGAAATCAACTCATAGTATTTTTTAATATAAATACTTTGTTCAAGAATATTATAAAAAACAATGTTATTTTTAACCGAAATTCTTGTTATCCGAAACGGCCTCCCCCCCAATTATTTCGGTTAACGGAGGTTTTACTGTAGTATTTTTTTATTTTTTAAGATTTTTTGAATTGATTTTGAAAGTTGTATGTGACTCTTAAACACATGAAAAAAATTATTGAAAAAAACATTTATTTTTGACCCCTTTTAAATTGTTTTTGCTAATTTTGCAATAATAATTATAATTTTTTTAATTTACAATGAATTTTGTCTTGTTAAAACATTGTTGTGGTTACAATTTTTTTTAAATGTATATTTGCCGAAATATAGCAAAGAAAAGGAAAAAACGTTAAATTTTTCTCATTTTTCTCACAAATTGTTTAATAAAAAATTTAGCCTACCTTTTGAAGCTTATGCATAGTTAAATCATTTTGTTCTTTATCATATCGTTTAATAGCATTTTTAATATTTCAAAGCCATTAAAGCAAAAAACTATGATTTTACACGATACATTTAAGTGAAGGTGTTTTACAACAGATAACGCCTGGACTGTTATGCTATAAGTAGTTTTAATTGTAATCTGACATAAAAAAAAATTTTGTTTTTTGTTTCCTGAACAATCTTGAGTTTTCTTACAAATCAGTAAATGTGTCTTTTCTTACACTTTTATGGAAGTTTCTGTGAGATATCAAGCGCCTGAATAAATTTTTGCAGTGTAGAAGGTGGCGTTTAAGAAATCACGAGGTTGAGAATCAGGTCATGCGAGTGAAAGATAAGGATTTCTGATCCTTAGATTTCTTTTTTATGTGATGTAGGTTGACAAAAAATCACTTTGCGAGAGCCTCGTACCTCGAGCGTTAGAGTATAAGACTTTATCAATTTGTTTTGAAAGATGCGTGTTAACCTCACTTTCGACAACACCATTAGGAAGAAATGTCAAGTCGATATTCTTGTAATATATTGAGGGTACAGAATGATCTACAGAAAAATATAAGATATACTCCTGTTATATATTGACTTTCAAAACAAACCGAACGCTCAGAAGTTGTGCTTTTCTATTCGAATGTTAATTTTTTTGAAGTAGTTAATTGTGTAATTGATTGATATCTGTTACCTACTTGTTCAAGATTCTTACGGATAATCGTATGCCTATCATCATTACTTTAGGTTTTTATTATTTTTATAAGTTTAGTTTTCTCAATGTGTAGTGATAGTCCCTAGTTTTGGCCACACACAACCATATTGTTCCTTTATTTTAACCGAGTCCCCCTAAAAAAGTTTTCTGAAGATCTCTTGAGTATTAACATGCTTTCGCAAAGGAAAATCATGAGAAATTTTTTGATTTCTTGTGCAATATATTTATAGCTGAAGGCGATTATAAGAGTTGAACGTTATGGTGGGTACACATATGCGAGCCGAACTGTTGGCGAACTGCTCGTGAGCTGTTCGCTAACAGTTCTTTGAAAATATGTTTATGCTCTACTATCCAGTACCCTAAGTATCTAATAACAAACCGATAATTAATTTACTTCGTTATTCTAAATATTTCAGTATTTTGTTTACAATATCTGTTATTAATTTCTCCCGTTACTTTTGAATAAGCCATGCTCGTTTGGCAATTTTATTTAACCGAATGATCTCATCGCACACTTAGCAGAAACAATTTATAGTCTCGAACACCGTCCAAATTTAACTGCGAACATTCTTTGTGTTAACAGCTCGCAAGCGGTTCGTCCCGTCGTACAAATTAACGAATATAGAGTTCACAAACGGTTCGCGAATAGTTCTGCTCGCAAATGTGTACCCACCTTTAGGCTATGGCTCCACGAGCGACAGATTGTCGCTAGCAGTAGCAGTAAAATGTAGCTTGATAAATGAAAACAACAGTAATGATACTGAGTGGCTCCACGCGCTGTAGATTGTCGCTTCGTTTCGAGACCGAGACGCGTCGTCAAGGTCGTGTCGCGTTCAAATAGATCCGGACCTATTTTTTAGCAGTAATTTGCAGCGCATTTGTGGCTCCACTAGCAGTAATTTGTCGCTTGTAGCGGTAATTGCCATTTAATCTAATATTTTTTTTCTTGTTTTTTTTTATTTCTCTGTGTTTGTTAAGTTGTTTCTTTGTTTTTATAAATTACTTTAAAATTTTTTCATACAATTTTTTGTCTCAAATCATAACAAAAAATCATAAGTTCCAAGAAAGAAATAAATCCAATATTTTCTTTATCGGTATTCTAGATAAGAAAAATCAATGGATGGTTTTTTTTCAATCCCAATTAACCGTATTAAACTGTACTTTATAATAGATGCCATTATTAAACAAGAAACAGTTGTATAGAGATAATAAGCAGTTTTTATTGATTTCCCGAAAATCTATTTTTTGGATTTCCTTCTTCGAACTGGTGATTCATTTCTATATAAGTGGTTGTCTAATAATATTATATAAATAAAATTTTAATAATTATTGTTTATAGTAAAATTTTATTATCCTTCAGTACTAATGTTTGGTTTTCGATAGCTTGGCGTGATTTATAAATAAAGGAATGCAACAAAGCAGATTTTATGTCGCATCAGATTTTTTTTAATTATTGTAACTTTAAAAAGCTCGTTAGATATTGGAAAAGGAAGATTCATTACATCAACCCAATATGATAAATGAATATAATCGACATATGGGAGCCTTCAATCTACTTGATAATTCAGTAGCGAATTACAGAATACGCAGAGGTAAGAAGTGGTGGCGGCCCCTTTTTATTCTAATGAAAGTTAAATAGTTAAATATTTTATTTTTTTTTATTTTTAGGTAGATACATGTATAGGATTATAAAATATGTAATTTGAAATCTTACTTTAAGGTAATTGCTAATTTTTCTTCTGGGCTTAGGCTATCACTCATTGATGTATCCTGTTTTCGTATGACATCTTCTATTTCACATAATAAAAAATTAAAAGAAGACACTGATATCCTGTAATATTCAAAAAACTTGTCAGGATATTCTTTTAATTTGTTGTGTAAAAGAAAAAAAAATTCCTCTGCCTGTCTTGGCACTAAAACAGGGTGAATCCACCATTTCCGTTGTTTTTAACCCTACGTCGACGGTGCAATGCCAATATTAAAGCAACTTTTTGTTGAAATGATAGATTATCCATACTATATTATTGTATTATCGGTCTGAATTTATTTTACTTATTTATTTATTTATTTTATCTGCTTTATACAGGGACACTATATAATCGGACAAGATACCACTGATTGTAGCTGCGTCATATTAACGCTCATGGAGCCACTACAAGACCAAAACGCGGCGATATGCGCGCTGTAAACTGTCGCTCGTGGAGCCATGATTTTACTGCTTTACTGCCGCCGTAATTTTACTGCTACTGCTAGCGACAATCTGTCGCTCGTGGAGCCATAGCCTTAGACATACTCACTGAAGATTACCGCGCGTGTGTGTAAATATAATCATTACATCAAACGATAGACAATTAAATATGAACATTTTAGATGAATATATCACTAGCAGGAAACTCCACTTACTAGCCAACTGACATCAATAAAATTCCTGATATAGTGGATTTAGGCATTCGGATTTTGTTTGAGTAATTTATTATAAATAACGTAGAGTCCTCGATTTGGGGCGTAATGTATTGTTATTATTATATTAGGACGTTAGTCCTCTCTATATGAAATTTTGTTTAAATGTAGGTATTTATTTTGAGCTACCAATAAATATTTTTCGACGCTACTACAATCAACTGGGTACTGGATTTATCCACTATTTCAGATCCAAAGAAGTCACTTAGTTACGACATTAATAACACCAGGATCTAATAAGATTCAACTAGCAAAACAATAAAAATTATTGGTTTTATAATAAATGCTTGCGCCAGAAGGCATTAATATTCATCACAATGGACATTGGTTAGTTAAAAACCAAACATTGCATGAGAATACTGGTATACCATTCGTTGCTAAACATAATTACAAATATACAAGTAACTATCTTAAATATATGCCAGTACAGATCAACGAGCCAGCAAGAAAATTGTACTTTTTATCATCAGAACCCAGGAGAATATTAAAAAGACACTGGTTAACTAATAAACTAAATCAGTAATTAGATATATAAAGTAACTTCTGTATTGCTGTATAACTTCTCCTCCCAGGTGCCTCCTAAATATAACAGGTGCCATGAAAATAACACCAACTGCTGCAATGGAGTTGATCATTGCCATCATGCCTCTAGATATATATGTCAAAGAGGTGGCTCTAGTGACAATGATGCGACTGCGCTCAGCTGGTGTAAACCTTGATGTAAGAATGGGACAATTGAGAACTCGTTTCTGGCGGGGAGAGCTGGATGCGTTACCAGTACTACGGGCAGGCTGCGACTCAATTGAACCAAAGTTTGTCTTTAACAAACCCTACAAAATTGAAACAAGACAGTGTATGGAGACAAACGTGGCAAATGCCTATTGCATATACACCGATGGCTCCAAAATGAAAGTAGGCTCAGGATGCTGGATATACTTCAGATCACTGAACCTAAGAATAAAGTGAGGTATGGGCAAAAATGCCAGCGTAGTTCAGACAGAACTGACTGGTATCTCCATAGCCGCAAAAGAGATAACCCAAAAAGTTATAGCAGGGAAAACTATAATGATCTGCACAGATAGCAGACAAGCGTTACTAACCCTGAATAGACCACGTGTCACATCAGGTTTAGTAATGGAGTGTCACGAGTCACTAACTCAAGCTTCGGATGGTAATACCATCATCCTGAGGTAGGTTAAAGGACACAATAGGAATAAAGGCAACCGCATTGCTGACCAATTATCTAGGAAGGCGGCAGGCCTAAGACTCTTAAGACCTGGGGATCTTTTTGTTTGGTCAACTACAACAATCGCGGAAATTGTCAAATGTCACTCCCATACGCAAACCGTAAAAAGATGGGAAAAAGGGAAAGGATGTAAACTTGCCAGGGTAACAGTAAGTAACCTTGAAGAGTCAACATCAAAGAAGTACTTGGGAATGACCAGGAAAAATCTACGTTTGGCAGTTGGTTTTTTAACTGGTCATTGTCAACTAAGCAAACACATCCACACACTGGGGCTAGCAGACCCACCTCTATGTAGGAAGTGTGAACGAGAAGACGAAATTGTAGAGCATGTCCTATGTGAATACCCAGAGTTATCGTTAATACGAGAGTACGCGTTCGTCGAGTCCTGGCCCACACCTGCCTACATAAGAGAGATGTCTCCTGGTGAGTTGTTCACCTTCCTAGAAATGGCAGGATGGACAATGAGCTAAGGGTGACAGCTCCCTGGGAGGATGCACAATGGGTCAATTGTGGCCTAAGTGCTGTGAAACTTAACTCGCCCTCCCTACTCTACAGATACAGATACAGAACTTCTCCTCCCGTATATTTTACAATAATCATCCTTGTTATTATCCATTTTTAATAATCCATTTTTAAAAACAGCTTGTAAATTTGCCAATAAATAATTAAAAAAAAATTGATTAAATATTTCCTCCAATACAATTTATTTCTATAAATTCACACTATTACCAATGTAAATAAATCAAATCTACAAAATTACAAGTTACATCATGTCTTGATTTTGATTAAAGCCAATAATTGTGGCTTAATTCCATATAAACATAATATTTTAAATTGTACATGCCATAAGAAAGCAGTTAAAATGCTTGCTAAAGAAATTTTTATAATACATGTTTATTTTTCATGTGAAATCAGTTTGTTTGGTTAAAACTGTCGTTACTCTTTTCCTTTCAAATTTTGAGATAGTAAAAGAAATTCATTTCTTTATACCATTCATACAGTTTCTTATCTTTCAAGTAGAGAAATGTTGCATGTTTTGCATTCTCTACAATCCTTAGATACACTACGCAGATGTAACTACATACGTTGGAACATGTCGCTTGAATTTACATACAAAAAAATCCTGCTTTTTACAACTTTTGTATAATTCATAAGAAGTCTTATGGAAAATGAAATAGTGCTGTGGAAATTTCTAATTTTAGAGCATGCATTTGGTACGTAGTTTTGTTTTAGAGTTGCTCGCTTTTATCAGGGACGGATTTTGCAATAACATAAACTTATTAATTAATTGTTAAAATTGCTATATATAAACAAACGTGTTAAGTAAACCAAAATATTAAAAATAAAAATAGATATTTATAATTTTGTTAATTTATTCATAGCAGATTTGATTCTGTAGTTCAAACCACATCTTTCTTTAAGTATGTCACTAATTTTGACGTCACATAAGATTTTAAGATTATTGTATGGCATTTTAATTAAATCTGACAGTTGCCAATATACTCCAGTTTCCCTATTATCCGACAAATTACCTCTACAATACATTTTAGTCTATCAATAGTTTTAAACCTCAGTTTTCCGTTACAAATTCTTAAGATCTAATAGAACGTTCAAATGACATTAAAATAAAAGAGAGTTTTTATTTAATTTTTTTGATGTTTTTAATTTGTTTACTTTTGTACCAAAGGATGAAACTTTATCTTTAGTGCGTATTTTAAACAATTGCAACATAGTAAAAGACAAAGAATTCATCTAAACTATACTTAAATTTTGTCTTCATTAGGACTTTATTTAATGTTTTCAAAAAAGATATAAACAACCAAAAAGTTGTCTGTACTTAAGTGCCATCTATCGTAAAATAAACAATAGATTCTATAGTTTAAAAATTTTTAAATTCTGTATAACAAATGTATAATAATCACGGACGTGCGTTTTTTTTCTGCCACTTCCCACTTAACGCGTTAGAGAGAATTCGATAAACTATGAAGCACTGAACGGATTTGGTTTGAACTACATATATACACAAATTTTCTTATGATAAATTCGAACTCATTCGAAGAAGAGAAAAAATATTATCAAGCCTCTAATGCACCTACATTCTTTATTAGCATATTTTATAAGATTGTTACGTCATCCTGCTTGCTACGCTACTGATCCCCATTCTAACGGCAATATGCGATAGAAACTACCTGTCTAGTCTAAACAATTCCACACTCTTCCAATTATAAAATATGGATGATAAAGCAGGTGTTAGAGATTACCAAGTAACGGCGCTCTGACATTCCAAAGAGGCCTAGAATTTGTCGAACGAGTTGACGGTCCGCGGAGAGACTCAAATGGAATTCCAGAATAAAGAGTTAGCCTAATAATTATATTTCTAGCGCGAAGTAAATAAAATGTTATAAATTAATTGTGCTTTTAGTGTTAGTGTTAAAAAAGTTGTAAATTAATAAATAAAATACACGTTACAAGATTATTCATAGCAAGGGCTGTGGATCTTGGTGTTAGCTCTAGAACCCCCTTTGGCTCTTAAAAAATTGTGGTCCATTCATTATTGTCGTGAGTCGTGAACAACTCTTGTATTGGTTCTGGGCTTAAAAACGTTTAAATTATCAAAATTTAATTTCAACGCTGTGTATCTAATGCTTTCAACAACGTTTTCATTGCCCGTTTTCAGTGTAATCTCAGTAAGTGATATTTCTTGTATGTTTTACACTGTTTATTCGTACATTGAGTTTAAACTTCATAAGGATGATTTAGATCTCATGCTGCGCTTGAACCAGCCCAAAAATCGTCCTCAGAATTTATTTTTAGACATCTTCTTGGTCTTTGACTTTTGAACCCAGATCTTCTTAAGACTTAAAGAAGCAGCTGAAGAAGTACTCGGCACGGAAGGCAAACAAAGAAGAATAAGAACAAATAACTAGTTTGGTAAAGAATATCAGATTATCGCAGAATGAAAAAACAGCATATTTATTTTTGGCGGCACAAAACCCGACAAGCATAGGAGGAATATAAATAACTATGTAAGAAGAAAATGAAATTCATCTAAGAAAGAAGAAAGAAAATATAAACAAAAAAAAACTTTAAAAACTACAGAAACTAAATAAGCAGAAAGAAAAAAAGAACCGTAGAACCGGGAGAACTCGTAGTTCAAACCGAGAACTACGATTTGTAGCAATAAAAAGAGTAATATATTGAGAGAAGACCCAGAAATACTAGGAAAATGGACAAAACATTATAAGAAAAGCTTGAGGAAGATAGGAGGAAGAGGAATCCTAATATACGATTAGACCAAGCAGACTACACAGAAAAAAAGACCACCAGCAATACCCAATATTAAAACAGCAATAATCTTATATACTAAAACGCTAAGCCCATTTTTTGTCCACCACTTTACTCAAAAACCATATTAGATAATTAAAATATATTTTCGGAATATTATTAGTATTACGTATGAGATTGTCAAGATATACTTTTGGTACAAAAATTCACTTCCGGTTTTGAGATGACCGGAAGTTAAAATTTACTTTAAGTTTTAGACCCCACAATGTATATATGGATCGAAAGGTCTCGTCGAGACGAATCTAAATATGTACTTCCGGTTGCCATCCGACACCGGAAGTGACCCGAAACGCGCATAAAACGTCAAGATAGAGCAAATCTGACACCGGATTCGTGATCAGCATGCAAAATTAACTGCTAAATGATATCCATGTCGACATTTGATGAACTTAAAAATGCATTCCAGTTTTGAGGTCGACTTCCGGTTTCGTTTTTATTAGTCAAATCAATAGAGAATTCAACGTAGAGTTCAAAAATGTAAGTTCACGAAATTATCATTTATAGTTTTTGAGTTATTGATAAAAATATTTTTACTTCCGGTCATTGTATATATTGTATATTTTTCTCGCAAAATAAAAAAAAAATTTCATTTAAAAAACTCGATGTCGAGTTGGTCCGCTAGTAGACACACTAAAGAACAATAAATCACCGGAATCAGATCAAGTAGCATCGTAGCTACTGAAGAAACGAGGAAACGCATTTCCAAAAACATTACATGAGCTGATAACAAAGATGTGATTGAATAAGCAGTTACAAGCGAAGTGAAATAGCGGTATTATTGTACCATTACATAAAAAAAGAGACCAGTTAGAATGTGGAAACTACCGTGGAATTACGCTGTTGAAAGAAGCATACAAAATCATCTACAACGCAATTTATGAAAGGCTTAGACCACATACTGAAAAAAAAAGTTGGCAAATAACAATGCAGATAGAAGTCAACAATAGATAAGATATTGTGAAGATTATGTCAAGTCAAGAAAGCCAAGACAAGTCAACAAGTAAATATAAATTCGAGACACATCATATTCATAAACTTCGAAAGCGTAAATGACAATATAAACCGAGAATTCGTATTACAAACAATTAAAGAATTTAATATAGCAACACAAGTACTATTATTGGTAAAAGAAACTCTAAAAGTGAAAAGTAAAATCTGGATACAAAACAAATTAATGAAAAAAGTTATTGTGAAAGAGGACTACGCCAGGGGACGCTTTATTAAGACGTAATCTTGTTTAAGATCATTTTCGAATGAATATTAAGAGACGCAACACTCGATGAGTAATAATTAATACAATTTATTGTTTTGTAAAATTAAGGAAAAATAAATAAAATTCTAATTTTCTTACAATTCTGATAGTGTTTGACAACGTTTTACTGTATTTTTGATATTACGTAACTCATACTCCTCGCTACAACGCTGTAAATTGTATAGAGCCCACATTGAAAAAACGTACCGTAACTCTTTTGAGCACACCCGCCAAGGAATCTACATGTCCTCTAAATTTTATCTTCTGTGAAATATAATAGAGTTTGATGGCTGGGACAGAAAAATAAATTTCTTTAGTCCGAGAGGGTTAAGAAGGTCGACAAAACACTTCGCCGGTTTATGAGAGTGGTTAAAGTTGTTTTTGAGCATTTTTACTAGGATATTCAAATTTTTCAAACAGTAAAAACCCTAAAGTACGATTTTTATATGTTTTATGGAAGAAAATCTGTAAATTAGATTAACATTCGTATAAAATTCATATTTTTCGGTAGTAAAAAGTTTATCATAGAATTATTTGTCAACTTTTTCGTATGTAATTTTATATTAGAAAACCCAAAAAAACATAGTTTACCTATTGATGGTGACGTTCTGTATACGTTTTATTTAAAAATTATTACAGTAGTATTAACGTAGATATTCAAAACATCCATCAATATGCATACAATTAGACATGTTGGTACAAAGATCCAAACACTAAGTGTAAGGAATGAGTGATAAGTGAAAGAGTATGTCAGCTAATCTAAGAAGCAGATTTTCTGCAAATTGCTTTCTTGTATTATACAGAGGTTTGCAGAAGAAGATTGTACCGTTGGAAGATTCATAAGTTTATATTTTTTAAAATATTTCCTCAAAAACATTTAAAAGATTTAGTTCGGGCTACCGGGACAACGCATTTTGAAAATAATGTAAAGATGCTCTGTATTTTTGAGCTGGATATGTCACCTGGTAAATTTCCAGAAAAAAAATTAAGAACTGCCAACAGACTTCTCAAAAATGTTTACAGACATTTTTTGTTTTAATTAGAATCGTTCCAGTAGCGTTAATATTATTGCGTGAACTTCTAAATTATTAAAGATATTAGGTAAAATTTAAAATGTCAAAAAAGTACAAAATCAGTGGTGGAATACGTAAAAATACAATTATACGGCTTTTTATATAAACTGTCGCCCAAATTTTTGCATGGTTTTTTCAGCTCAAATACTTAAGATTACAGTATTAACCGAGCTACAATTGAACCTCGTGATAAACTGAGAGACTGTAGAATCGAGCTGCATCCTATGTTAAGTGCAGCGATGATAAGTTAAATGTATTTTTGGTCACTGTATTGGCGAATCGTTTGTATTTCATCCTGTCCAGGGAATTATTTATTTCCTCCATACAAAGAGATAAAAACACATTCGCAAATCGCAGTAAGCAAAGATAACTTAATTTTTTTACTGATAAATAATGCTGTTTCGTTAGATAACTCAGGATATTTCTCTAAAATTTTGTAAAATTTTGGTAAATTTAAGTTTTACTTTTAAAGTGTTGCGTTCTATTATGTTGCGTTCTGCACATACGATGACCTCAATATAACAATTGAAGTTATCCTGAAGGGGAAGGAAATGATATTCTGCTCAATCTAGAACTCGCTGGTTTCCCCCTTTCGGACTGGGTATGTATATTCAAATAAAGAAAAGAAATGAAAGCCAGCGGACTGTATAAAACTAAAAATTTTAAAAAGAGGTGAAATGCACATTCCACACTAGAATCTTTCTTGGTCACAGGACCGATGCCGAGTGTCACGTACTCTTAACCCAAACGCCCATACACATCTGTGTGTCGAGGGATAAAACTCGACTCTTATTGTGTATGGAATGCATCCCCTATGGTGTTATTTCCCAGATGGCTGGTCTTGTAAATGCAAAGCGGCCCTGTTTATTTTACAAAAGTAGCAAAAGTTACAATGGCAGTAGAATTGGCAACGCTGTTATCCTATATCCGTACACTGCCATCTACATGTGATTTCCACTATAGTAATATAGAAATGTTAATAAAGTGATAGTGAAAACCCCGTCAAGTTCGGACCGCTGTAAAACCCAGGTAAATTAATGAAATTAAATGAATTCGTAGTGGAAATTATTCGTTAAAAAACCTTCCATGAAAAAACTATTCAATGGATTCTTTATATAATAATATAGAATGTGATGTCGATATTATAAGAAAACGAAATAGTAAATGCTAAATAAAGCTTTTTAAAAAAAGATATAACCCCAAAAAAATTGCGTCAGTACCATTTTAAAGTAATCAACTTTAAAGTATTTATTGACATTTTGTTTTTTTTCCAAGTTAATACAAGAAACTAGTAAACCAAATAAAATTCAACAACTTCCTAAAAGATCGATACGACCCTCTCTTCCTTTGTCCCAATATTGTTTTTGCCCAAATACATCGTTAGAAACTCGCAGAAATGCAGATCACGATGAACTCTATTTGTTTGTGTATATTGGCTCCATTCTACCGCGACTGAAACTTTAAACAGTTGACACAGAATAGCAATATAACTCGTTCTCACAACTTATTGCAAGCGATTTAGTTTAGTTTTAGCTGTAGAACGGCTAGTAGCGAGAATACACAATTTGGTTTAGTACTATTAACCCCGAAAGTTATTATGAAAGTAGGGAAAATTAAATCAGAATGTTGAAGCGAAAAGACCAAATCCAAAACCTCTTGCGTGTGCCTGTGGGTAATCATAATTTGTTATAAAATGATGGGTTCTTTACCTATTGCACATATAGTTGGTTAGCTATATTTACGCGAGTTTCGGATTAAAAATTTTATTGTAAGTACCCAGTTTTAATTACCTGCTCTTTGGGGAAATATCAACTGGTCAAATGAAATGAAAAATAATCCATAACTTTTTTTAATTAAATAATAATGGAAAATCTTTTATATAATTGACAGTATAATAAGGAGAACTACTTCATTAATGCAGTCTAATGTGGCTAATATAAACCTAATAATAATTTTATATTACACTTCACACAGAAAATATGGTCTATGCATATTTGTTCCATGGAGAGAATTTCTAATGAAAAATAAACAAATTTAACTTGCCAACAAAAATGAAAATCAGTCATTATTATCAAAAATATCATAATCGTCATCATCATCACTGTCATCACCATTAATTGTTATTATGATTGGACTTATTTCGTTTATTTTATTTTCACGAGTCCACCAATCTTCTATTAGTTTCTCGCACTTGAATATACAGTTGCACCACACTTCTGGAGTTACAATTGAAAGTGCCTTTCGCCAAGTTTTACGAACTGCGTCGTCGCTATAACCGTTAGGCCCAATATGGTTGTCATAATATTATTTTGCTATTCCCCATATATATTCGATGGGATTAAACTGGCAGACGGTGGCAGACGTAAAACTTGATGACCGTTACTTTCAATAATCTGATCCACAACAAAGGTTTTTGGTTTTGCGTGGATATTTGCCAAGCGTAATAATTCTGATTTTAAAATATGTTGTGTAAATGGTATATGTTCCTTTGTCAACCATTCTTTAATTTTATTAATAGTCCAAGAATTCGTTGGACTTTTGTTTAATATTTCAGAATGGTAAGGTGCATTGTCTAAAATAATTACGCTGGGCTCACTTAAACCTGGGAGAAGTTTTTCATGTAACCATTTTACAAACATTTCTGTGTACATATTATCGTGATAGTCACTTAATTTTGATTTAGATGAAAATATTAAATCAGCACCTTCTATAAAACCCGATTTCCCTCCTGCATGTAAAATTATGTGTCGCTTCCCTTCTCCATCAGTATGTTTGATAGACTTTACGTTATCATCTTGCCATATTCTCTTGGTTGCACGCCTAGAAAATATCCATGTTTCGTCTAAATATATAAAATTTGCCCTTTCTTCTTTTAATTTAGAATATTTTCTTAGAAAGTTAATTCTTTTATGCACAACAGAACTTCTTTCACAAAGGGCTTTTCTGTTATCCTCCTTTTAAAATTTGAAACCCAAATTATGTATCACTTGCCATAGACTTGTTCTATCAATTTCGTTAAATTTTCTATCTTTTAATTCCGAGAGAATTGTATTTAAGGTCACATGTTCCTTGTTGGCTCGCATTCGATAAATGGTATCACGAATTTCAAATTTTTTTCCATCTGGAATATCTTTCGTTTTCAATGATAGGCGAGTTTTTCGGTTATCTTCATTCGGCCGTTCATTATTGCGATTTTGTAATACTCCTCTTAGTTTGGTTTCACTAATTCCTAGAGCATCACATACGCTTTGTTGAACAGACATTACCGATTTTAAAGGACCGCCATTTTCTTTTTCATCCGTAAAATACTTATGTACACTACAAATTAGACTATCTACATCTAACACACGTCTAGGCGTTTTTAAATATTTCCACCAAACATACAATGTCAACACTGGCAAAGAATCAATTCAACTGCAATATTGTAACAAATTTATACCTACCCTAATGTTATTTTAATGTATTTTAAAATATGACCATTAATGCAGTTTTTACCTAATTTTCTGGGAAGTCGTTTACTGCAACTGGTTATCAATGAGTCATTAGCATAATTTTATTAATCCGAAACCCGCGTAAATAAAGCGAACCGACTATATGTCCCTATAGGCGTTTTATATTTTGAAGATATATGTATTATTATGAATTGCAAGCAGTGCCCTTTTTTGCTGTTTTTTATAAAAACTTTAATTTGGCTTAAGGCTTAATTTTGCAAGACAAATAAAAATTGTTTTAATTAATTAATGATATCAGGGCTAAAATTTTTTTTATCGCGAATTACTCTACTCTACTACGTAGGTTCCAAGTAATATCTATGATGTGTCCTTTAAGAATAAAATGAACAAATGGGAAGATAAATGATATTCAATAAGTTTATGATAATAGATTATCGTACCATTTATTAAATTACCAAATCAAATATAAATTTTAATTAAAACATAAACATATACCCTATGCTCTATTACATATGATTAAATCTAAAATGTTTTACTGTTTATACACCAATTATCAATATTAATTTTGATTCGTACACAAAAGAAGAAGATCTGAGAAACTAGTTTTATATCTGTTATGAAAACAAGCAAACTGAATAAAATGACAAAATTTAGATTAATTGTTTGATTGTTATGAATGTAGTTAAAAATCCTTGTTCTATTAAGTTCTATTAATTAAATAAAGTTAACCTTTTTCAATTCACAAACTCTTTCTAATGGCTCCTTGATTATGTTCTGCCGGCTTGATGCTGTATCCTTGGATACTGTGCAAAAACCCCGTTCTCCTGAGCTGTTTGAAAGTCTCTGACATCCACACTTACGCCCCTACAGTATCTCCAAGACCTCCTGGATAATCCTATACCATAGGACACACTTCCTTACTAACTGAAGAGACTTTCACTCTCTCAATTAGCGTTACACATCTATGCTATACCGGTTTATAGTTTTTCAGGCTGTAACTTTCCTATGAACTATTATGCACTTCTTTCGGCACGTTCGACAGACACTTTAAAACAATATACACAATTATTATTATCATTCACAAGTAATCTTTTTTCTTGTTACTGCAGGCTATGGCTTCCCAAATTTCCATCCACTCGTTCCACTCTTAAGAACACAATGTCGCTATCATGCTAGCAGAACTCCCTTGGCGTCTCTCAGGTCCCACTCTTTCACTTTTGACCAATCATCACCTAGCATTGTTTAGATCACGCCAGTATTTTCAATCAATCACATTTCCATTTATCTAGTCGACAATTTTTTTAACGTTACCAATTATATCATTAGGAATTTCCAATTCCCATAAACAAATCTCCGTTTTCGTGTACATCCTTATCAAGTACAAGAATCTAAAAAATCGATATGGTTTATCTACCTAACAGCTTCCGTATAATCTATTGTCTTGAATGTTGAATTTTTGTATACAAAGATTTCTACTTTGGCATTTAAAGAATTTACCCATAATCTCTCTGCGTTTTGGAATTTTCAACAAAAACCATTACTCATTTTGTTTACTGGGGTTTTAACACGACAACTTATTCTATTCATATTTTAAAAGGTTGATTTTATTAGTCGATAAAATTAAATAATATTCTTATATTATTTTAAATATTGTCGACCAAGTCCAAACCACAACAGTATATTATGTCTTCTACCCGATGTCAACAAACTGTAAATAAAAAACAATTTGAAGTTGTACTGTTGCACAAACTGTCTTTTAAAAAAACTTATTTTTTAATAAAGAAAAATATATCAAAACGTATGAAACACCAAATATATTTATTTTAATTTTGAGATGAAGATGATTAAATATTTCCACAAAAACCAAACATGCCAATCATTACTAACATCAACATTGTCACACTTCCACCAATTTTTTTCATATTTTCATCTTTGCGGACAAATGTGTTCTGGTTATTTGAAATAAATTCGATTGAAAACTTATCCAATAAAGGGAAGGCTAAAGTTGGGATCTTTTAATAAACGTGAGCATCTGTCTGGACTGGGGTTTTATTATTGACAGTTGGAGAATGAGAAGTGATAAAGGTTTGTCACTGGAGGTTTAAAAAACTCAAAAACGGAGCAACGTCTGGGCTATTAGTGACAGAATGTGTCGTTTATTTTAGACAACCGACGCCGATGCAATGTAATAATAATTTTGAAAATTCTAAATGTTAAAGGAAAAAGAAAAAGTATGTGACGTAAAATGTGATCTATACAGAATGTGCGTTTAAATGACCTTTGCAAATATAATATTTTATACCTCCCGTAATAAAATAATTGAATACTTTAATAAAATTTAAGATGCATCAGTGTTTCGTAAGATTATTTAATATATATATATATATATATATATATATATATATATATATATATATATAATATATATATATATATATATATATATATATATATATATATATATATATATATATATATATATATATATATATATATATATATATATATATATATATATATATATATATATATATATATATATATCTGTACCTCGGAAGGATTCAACACTATATCCATTTTCATAAAAAGGAAAAGACAGTTAAGATTTGATTTCACGTACAGTGCGTCTGGGCATCCGCTTCTACGTATTTCAGCCTAATAGGCCTCATCAGAACGGCTTTCACAGTTGCTCTGAACGTGAAAATAAATCTTTACTGTCTTAGGAAGCAACTCTAACATGGTTTCGTATAGACGCAAATAGCGACATCTGATATTAAATTCCGTAAACTAATTTTCGAAACCAAATTCAGAATTTTGCTTTTTCATAACTTTACAGGGGAGCAGTTTTATACTTTTGTTCACCAAAACGTGTTATTGCTGCAGTTATTTATTGAGATATTAAAACAATATTTTACAGACAGAACATTCTATCCATTGTTATCTACATAATGCATTTGTTATAATTAAAAAACTAATTTTTTCTGTGTGTTTTTAACCGTCTTAATGGCCATGGTGTCGTATCCCTCTAATAAAGTTATTCTAGAGTAAGACTTAGTTTGAGGTACCTATTCAATAACAACTACAATACTATTTGACTTACAAAATTTATTTAACCATACAATTCACCGTTAAAAATACAAATAATCCATTTATGTTTTTAACCAAAATGGTATTTTACGCACAAACGACTCAGTCATCGTCAAGTAAGTCTCCTCCTGGATAGTAACTATTAGTATTACTAGTACGCTTTTTTCTTTATAAAAATCATGGCAAAATTTTATACTTTTGTTGTGATATAGGTATTGGACTTTGTGATACTAGTTGTAAATCTTTTGGTAATGTAAGGTGTCGCCTTCGAAACCTAAAAAGGTCAATCTCCTGATTTTCATCACGAAAATTACTTTTTTAAAATCAGAGTTCCCATGTTTTGAGTTTTGTTTTACTTGCAGTTAAATACAGTTTGACAGAAGAACTTGTTGTTTATTAATGTCTCCTTTTCTATTAATCAGAAGCCGATTTTGAGATGTTTTGATATCATACAAAGACCTAATGTTTATAAAATCTTATAGTTCCATATTATGTACGGTATATTTCAGTGATTTTAGTCTTACTAACTGCTGCCAGTCCTAGGGTGTTAAAATAGAAATTCTCTTAAGTTTTTTTCCCTTTCGCTTTATCAGCGCAAACTGTTTTAGAAACTTGTGAGTGATGATGATTCATTAAATGATCCACCTATTTCATTTAAATGAGTCAATTTACACCAGGTAATTGGTTATTTACTTGACCAATTACTTCCTAATATCGTCTACAATACTTTCTATATGTTTTGTTGTCAACTAATTAAATCCAAGTATGTGAGTGATTCTTGCAAGTATTTGGTTCAAAGAATATTTTGAAGGTAGCACGTTTAAAATTACTGCTTTTTGTGATTAGTCGATAACGAGCCTGTCTTTAAAATGTATAAACTAGGTAAAAAAGGAAAATAAAAACAGTTGTTTTATGATTTGTATATTAAATTAAAATATTTATATTGTGTGGTTGTATTTTTTAATATAATGTAAGTTTCGTTAATAGGAATTTCCATTCTGTTATAATATCTGTATATTATTATGTTTTTATTCACTTCGTTACAGATATTTACCAGAGATTTACTTTGTAGTTATACATAGAAGTTTGTAGTTTGTTTTTCTTATATATTTCGAATCCTTATAGCTGTGTTTTTTTATTAGAAAAGTTGTTTATGTTAGTAAAGTATAACCATATCAAGCAGTAATAACATTGGATTGTAAGTATTTGTGTGTACTTTGCTAGTATAGGTATTTGGCAATTCTATTTTATTAAATTATTTTTATCATAAACATTTTGGTTACTGATTTTCGTTTAATGAAACAACAAATCCTGAAAATATTGTTGAAAATCAAACTGATATTCTACCGAGGCTCATACAAGGATTGAATAAACTTGTGAGTGATGATTTTTACTTAAGGATACTTATTGAGTATCCCAAAGAAACACATAATATTGCTTACATTTTTATTCTGGCCGAACCGACCATAGTATAATTTCTTTTATCTCACTGCCAGGAATGACGGTATCTACCCATTTCAGTAATGCTGATCCGATTTCAGTTCCACCACAAGTAGTTTATCATAACTTTTGTCTATATAAAACTCATCTTTTTCATCAAAACTCAAGGCATCTCTTATAATACGCTCTTCATTTAAAACATCATTGCTTGGTGTATTATTTGATTCTGAAATAACACTAGGCTTATAATAATATTGGTTGTAGAATATATTTTATAATATTGCTAGTCTAAGGTTGGTACTAAATCACTGCAATAACTTTTTGAGGTACTGTTTTTTAATAAATTAAAAATAATAATGGTAAAAAAGGTAGCTTACCTGTAAATGCAGTAGAAGATTTCGCAGAACTTCTCAGTAGTTCGAGAATATTTCCCTCACGTGAATTATGGTTTATTGTTCTTATTATTAGTAACAAACAACAGTAAACACACCACGAATGGCAAAAGTGCTATTATTAGATCACTTACAGTCTACCTGTCATCATAGATATATGCAACAATATGTACGGGGGTAATATCACATGTGTAGAGGACTAAAACAGTCCACATGATGTTCTATCCGTCTAAATGAAAATGGACTTGGTCCTTCTTTTAAAGGTCACCATTTTAAATAGCAAATGGTTTAGGACCTAGTACTCTATTCCTTTAAATAAAGTGATAAAAGTTGATTATTAGTGAAAGAAATGTCAAAATTAAAAAAAAATGGACATAGTGTTGTATTCCTCCGAGGTACAGATATATATTTACATATCTGTATATATATATATATATATATATATATATATATATATATATATATATATATATATATTTATATATACCTTCTAATATTCAAGAGACTGAGACTTGTAGTATTTAAAGCGATCTGATCAGAAAAACTTCCAACTAACAATCAACGTTTAATTCTAACTACGACCGTTGTGCCGGAATTGATTTATTCAGTACGCGCCGCCCAAAATACGAACTAAAACAATTTGTATTTAAATTGGATGCATCCATCCATGCAAAATAACAGCAGAATGGTAAATTGGTGGCCTCATTTTTCTTGACATTATCAAAAGTGTGCATTTCATTTCTGTAACCAAGAGTCGTTTAACGAATAAAGGGGTGATTTGTAGCTCTACATAACTTAGAGAGTTGTTGGTAAACAATGTTCAAATAGCAGAAAGCTTTCGCTTTATTTAAAAACAAATTTAAGTACAATATATATATATATATATATATATATATATATATATATATATATATATATATATATATATATATATATATATAGGTGTGTATGTGTGTGTCTGTTCGGAGGACAGGTTTTCTCAATTAGTACAATTAAACTACTTTACATTATTAGTATTTGTACAAATAAATACTAAAAATAAGAATAACTATGTTATAAAAATTAATATTAAACTTACCATGATTCCGGGTTGAACCGCGTCGATTATCCCTACTCTGAGCTTCCGACATTTTCTCTGATGTCTTCTTCAGGGCTACTAGGATCTGTGTTCTGAGCCTCTTCGCACAAGAAACATAAACGGAGTAATTTTCTACATAGAGTGTTAATTAATGTTAATTATTATATTTATTATACTTTTTATTACTTATTGTTATTAAATCAGTTTCCATTACTGTCTTCATGTTTACTCAGATTACCTATAGCTGGTGTTTGAGAAAGTATGTAGTATTTATTTTCATATTTTACATTTTTTTACTGTACTATACTTTCTTTCTTTTACTGTACTATATTATGATCTAATTTAATGGTATATTCTAACTTATTTGCTTTAAAATATATTATTTCCTGTTATTCAGTAAAATCTCATTGTTAAAATAGCTTAAACACATTTAGTCTGTTCAGAGAATTTGACTTTCTCTTTTGTTATTTTGTGTCGCAAACACAGAAACTTTTATACCGTATCATATTTCTGTAACCATGTAGTTAGAATTATTGTCATTTAAAATCGCAATACAATAGAGTTGATTTATGGGCATGCCCTTGACGTACTTGTCCAATGGACCACCTAACGGTCAGAGGGTTCTTTCTGACCATCTTAAGAGACACACACATCACGAGTCAGCGAACGAAATGCTAGGCGTCCCGGCGTCGCGACGTGGTACCAACGCGACTCCATTGGTTACGAATATATCAAGAGGTAAGTCTATGTTCTTTGTACAGTTAACAGTAATGAGTTAAAGCCAATTAATTCTCGTAATTTATTTACAATTAAATATTTGCTATTTTTACTTTCTTTATTTAAAGTGAAAATATTGCATTTTTCCTAAATTATTATTTCTAAATTCATTTAACCAAAGACCCCTAAGTTTTATACAAAACATCCAGCTCAATAAAAAAAAACGTCAAAGTCTCGGGAAGGTGTCGCATTTCAGAACAGAGTCTTCGACGACAGCAGGGGAGTAATGATATTTCGATGAGCTCCACGGTAGGAAAATGCCAGCTTGGTGAAAATTGTAACAATTGTGTCGGTGATAAAACACGACTAACACGATTAGAGCGTATAATGCCGAGTAGAGCGTGGTATCAGTGCTCGCATGTATTTAATACGATTGGCGCTCAAGGGAGCGCAATCGCCGAATCAGACCAAACATCGGAAGATCGGAAGGAGAACCCTTTGACAAATGTGACTAGATCAGCCAGCAATATGGCTACCAAGAGCTCCAATTTTGTCGAGTTAGAGGGAGCATGAAAATTGATCTGAAGAATGAAAGAAAGAAAAGCTGAAGAAAAGAATAACTGCAGATAAAAACGAAACATCAAACGAAGTACTGAAATATTATAGAACGGCAATGACAGAACAATTGGCAACACTAATTACCAAATTGATAAATGATGAATCACAGGATAAATTTAGCAGATGAACAACAGGGTTTATGTACTGTAAGATCATGTAAAGATGCAATATTCGTCATAAAGCAAATAACTGGTAAATTACTAGACTATAAGAGATGCACATTTTTGCGTCTGATTGGCTTAAAGAAATTATTTGACAGAGTTAGACTCAAAGATGTAATTCAGCTTATGTGTAATAAAAAAGTTCCCCTAGATATCATATCATAAAAGCTATTGAAAATATCTACCAAAACAACAAAATGGAAGTCAGAATAGATGGACAACTTACATCACCTATAGACATAAGCATCGGAATTACTACAGCATTGAGCATGGATGTGATTATCAAAAGTGTCGACAAAGAAAGAGGATACACAATGGAAATCAAAAAGGTAAAAATGTTCTGTTACACACACGGCGCAATATTGATAGCCCAAGATGAAGATAATCTGCAAACTAGTCCACAGATTTAACCTAAAAGTAAAAGAATTTAATATGACAATCTTAACTCAGAAAACTAAAACAATAGTAATCAGCAAAGAACCAATTGGATGTAAAATAGAAATGGATGGTATCAGTAATAATCTACTAATTGAAATTAAAATACCTTGGAACTACACTGTCCAGCTATGGAGAGCTGGACAAAAAGTGAGAGATATGTACAAAAAGCAAATAAAATAATGGCAGGATGAGGGAACAATAAGATGAAGTCGAGAATATACAAAATCAGTGTAAGACCAATAATTACATCATATGCATAATAAAAAAGACCCAACACAGCCATAACACAGAGACCACTGGAAGCGGCAGAAATAAGAGGAGTGGAAACATTAGAAGAAAATGTAACGTACAGTGTATACAAGAGTTTTTAGAGATAAATCAACAAATAACAGAAAAAAAGATGAATCCCCAATCGGTAGAGGAAGTATCGGACGACCGCGGAAAAGATGGATTAACAACAAGCAGAATTACTAATAAAGAGCAAGAAAAAGAAGATGGAGCCTGGTTCTAGTGTATTGTTATCTCAATGGTAAGGAATAAGTGAAAAAAAAAACCAGAAATATCAAACAAAATTTTTTCTTACGAAGGAAATAACTAAACTCTGTTCATTGATCCCAGTTCCAAATGTCTAGTAAATAAAAAGAGAAATCAAACGATTTCTACCTAGCGAAACCGAATTCAAATTTTTACCACTGTGTTTCCTAAAATTTGCGAAACAGCTGGATAAATTACTCGGCAAGGGAATCTAAAATTGCATTCCACATGCCGTTCATCCTGGTCAAAATTCGTAGTGAATTCAGTTTCTGGTACTCCAAACGAAGTAAGTAATAAAACATAATGACGGTTTTGTTTTGATACAGGGCAGCGACAACCGCTGATACGTATTTCGACCTCCTTAGGTCTCGTCAGAACGGTATGCTGCTCAGAGCAGTGGCTATACCGTTCTGACGAGACCTAAGGAGGTCGAAATACGTATCAGCGGTTGTCGCTGCCCTGTATCAAAACAAAAATCTAATACCGTCATTATGTCTGTAAATATTTTTTGCTAGGTTGGTTAAATTTTGTCCGACTGATAATAATTTGAAATTATTGTACAACCAAGCATACGTGCTCATGTATACTATTTAAGCAAAGACAAAAAATAGCATGCAGTCTATTAAAAAAATAAAACTGTGTCCATTAAAAAAAAATATTTTTGGAATTTTTTGATCGTTAATAGATTAGTATTTACAAATGGAAAGATTTTAATCAAAATTAATGAATAGACACTCCCATTATTTATGATTACTTTTATTTTTTTTTTGTAATGAAAGAAGTCTGTGGTATTAGGTTTATTTAAACTGTTAATAGTGACATGGACTATTATTATCTTTTCTTTGTAACAACAGTGTATGAACATTATCTAAATGGTTACAAGCTCTAAAAGTATCAAATTAACATTTTATATGTTCATCCTACGTCCCCGAGGCGATACCAAAGTCAAAATCCACTAATAAAGTAAAAGATGACGGGCAATAATCATATTGGCAAATAGCACTTTGGATTTTCACCGATAAAATTTGATTAACGCCAGTTATTCGACGGACTCACCGCTCGGCAGGGATGGGGGACATATTTTCGACCGTTTATTGGCAAAAATGCTTGACAAACTTCCCCTTAATCTATAGCTAAGGGAGAACGGGACTAATAAATTATTTTAATTGGCCATTAAAATTTTAGTTTTACTTGTTTTTGTAGGATGTGATCTCTGATGATGATAAATTGCATTAACTGTTTTTTCTCGGCTTGGAGAGCCAGAATAATTTGAAAATAGCAATGCAAATTATTTTTAACAAAGGTAGATCTTGTGCCATACAGTAGTTAATACATTAAAATCATTAAACCAACGGGAAAAAAGATAGACATTTATTTATAAAATAAAATGTACCCGTCTTTTCACGTCAAATTATGTTGCGGTTACTTATCTGTAAGATAAATGTAAAATTTATTTCGGAACACACCAATATTTAATTAATTGTCAAAGAAATCACAATAAATTTTAATGTCTCTTTTGATTACACAATTTGTAGTAGCAAGAATAAATTAAATTCTATAAAGAAAAATTTAATAACGAATAAAAAAATAATACAGTTTTAATGATTCTTCTCATCTGTTTTTCCATAACGCTAAAATATTATATAAGGTTAGCTCAAACATCTTTAACCTCAAAAAGTTCAGTAATGTCTTCATTTAGCAATTCATCTTCAAAATTGTTTTAATTTTGATCTCTCGCTAGGTTATACTCGTAGAATGTTGCTGTAAATTAAAACGGTTAAATCTTTTTAACTTTACACTTCCACTGGATGAAATAGTACCTAAACCTTCTCTTCCATACATAAAAAGTTATGTTGCATATCTGGTTCTAATATGAAATTCGTTATAGGAATTGGATTGTTTAGTGGACTTCTTAAAAATGGATTTACTTTAGGGTAAGTCTTTCCCGGACTTACCCTAAAGTCACTTTTTTTCTCACTTTGATTACTTGAAAAATTGACTAGTGTATGATATGATTTTTGGAAAAGAATACTTATTATAGTTTATATATTTATTATGCAAAATAAAAAACATGTAACTTGAGGAATATAAAAGTTATAGAAATTAACATAAATACTTCTTATTGGCCCATCTATACCAATACGTAGGTACATATGGGCCATTCCTATTGGTAGAGTTGGGCTAATTTAAAACACATAAAATAATGATGTTAACCTATTTCTTTTTACTAGCAATTTTTCCACATGAATCACAAACATTTTCAAATTTTGTACAGTTGTCATGGCACCAGTGTTTGCAAATCAAACATTAAACCCAGTTATCTTTTCTGGATGTTTTGCTGTAATCTTCACCACAACCAATGCACTCATTTTCATTAAATTCGTCTTCGTCTTCGCTGTCATCTAAAACTGGCACATCTGCATTCATATCATCATCAGACGAATCTAACTCATACTTTTTATATTGACGCCTTTTGTTTTGCTGCTTTGGAACTGTCTTCTTTTTTGATTCTTGTTTCTTTATCTTCTTTTCTTGAATTTTGTCTGCAGAATTAAGAATTTCCGCCACTCTTCTTGCTCGGCCCCTTACATTCTTTTTTGCAGCATCAATTTTGGGTACAGGCGATAACGTGTCCAATACTTTTCCAGGTGGTATACTTGAGTGTTCAACATTAGACGTACCAGCTGCAGTTTCTTCATCAACGACTAGAGTAATGCCTGCAAGTGAAGGACCTGGTTCATCTAAAATATTTAGATCTATTTCTGTATTACTTTGTTCTTCTACTATAGCTGAGGAGCTCTCATTTGTGGACAAAAAAGCGTGCTCTGGAATTTTATCGGGATCAAACAGTACAATTCCTGTGGCAACAAATCCAGATGTTCCATTTTTCACCGTTGCTGAGATTTTCCACGCATTTCCTAACAACTCACCAAACTGGTAACGTGTCATTTTTCTTGTTGGGTTATTTCTGATATAGTTTTGACATCTCGAGTAAAAATAAGCCTTTAAAGATTTGAAAAAAGCTCAGTCCAACGGCAAAAAATGCGTGGTATGACTGGGTCAGCACAACATTTTAATTTCGTTGTTTTCGGCGCATTCTAATACTTCCACTGCTGCTGTATGGGACGTATGTCCATCTAATATCAGCAAAACTTTGCCTTGAGGCTTTCGAGGAATAAATAGATTTTTTAGCCAATGTAAAAAATATCTGCATTTACGTAGGCCGAGTTTTCGGACATTACAAACATTGCTCCAGGTGGCATTCCATCCGCGTATTCTTCTTTTCTATTTTTTCCTTTAAAAATAGAATACGGAGGTAAAAATACGCCCTCAGCATTGCAGCAGCTTATCACAGAAATCGTTTCTCCTTTCTCTCCTGATAACAGGGACATTCTTGGATCCTTTAGACGCGAGTACATGTCCAGTCCTGTTATTTAACTGCAAACATGTCTTGTCTACGTTGAAAATATGCCCCGGCTTATTTATTAGTTGACTATTGGTTAAAATACTTAGCAGCAGATCGAAGTACTGTTTAACTACCTCGTGGTTTAATCCTTTTGTCCTGTCCAAAGAAACTCCTTCACCTTTTCGCACTAATATGTCTGGATGGCGCCGTAAAAAAGACTGCAACCAGTCAAAAACCAGCTTTATTGTTGTTTCTATTGAATTTGTGGCTTACATTAAATTTTTCTGCTAACTCAAACGCCACAGTTCGTACATGGTCACGAGTGGGTGCAAAACCATACTTTTGCAATTTCTTAATATGCAGCACTAATTTCATCTCGATCTCATCCCCAAGAGTTGAAGAGGGTCCAAGACGATTGTGTTTTTTGTTATTGTTGTCATTATTTTTCATTCTTCTTTTTATGCTACTTCGAGGTATGCCATAAGCTAATGCAGCTCGATTTAGTCCCATGCGATTTTCTCTGATAGCTGCAACCGCATTTTGTAGTGCTTCTTTGCTCCATTTACCTCTTTCAACAGTAGATTTACGCTTATAATATGAAGTCATATTGTAACCTGTAACAATATAGAAATTAATTAATAATACTTATTATTAAAAAAAAATTGTTGAATAATACAAACCCAATACTTATTATTAGCCCATCTATACCGATACACTGTGGCCCGTCTATCCCAAAGGTTCGGTAGAGACGGGCCACGCCATCGAACACACAGTTTAAATTTTATAAGGGTATTTTAGGCTAGGTTCAGTTGATTAATCTCAATATAACAGTTGAATACATAAATAATAAAAAAAACTTACCTGTTGTCAAAACTTACACAACTTGAAAATTCACCAAGGAAAAATTTCACCAACAACATATAAAACATTTCATATAAAAAATCTCCGTTGTTTAGGCATACACGTCGCAATGACCACGTTCACAGGGTCTGTCGTTGACTAAATGTTATAAATCAACGTTGGCGCACTGCACAATAAACAGAGGATCTGCAGTATGACGAATGGCCCGTCTATACCGATGGCCCATCTCTCCCGGACTTACCCTATAATCAGAATCTCCTTGTAAGAACCCATTTATATTATCTCCATTTAAACTTCTTATCAAAAATGCCGAATTATTTATACCTGCCAGATAGGTACCTAGAAAAACGTATCCAAGAAATATCACAAAATTGTCAGAATTTAAAATCAATATTCCATATATTATAATAAAGATTTATTGAAAGTTTTGAAAATTTCCTACTACACTCTGGATATTTTGTATACTTACTCTGAGTCTTTTTTATATATAATTAAATATATTTTATAATTATTAAAAGAATCTGACAAACTAGGCAAAAATATGCTCCATATGCATATTTTTCATTTTGGAATCCGATACTATTATTATTAAATTAATAACACCAATATCTCTTGAAAAAGTTTAACTAATCCATTTTTAATTATCAAGATTATGAAAATATTGAATCCCTAAACTAAATAAATGAAGAATTTATAAATGAGAGAATTGGTAGTGTGAACTTCTTGCTATTTTGCAAGCAATAATATTTGTAAATAATAAAAACATACAAAACTCTTTGATAATAACTGACTCTTTAAGTGCTCTCAGCTCTATGAAACAGTTATACACAAACCATCCCATTCTATTGCTTATAAAGTCAGAACTAATGAGATGTCAAGAAAACGAACGATTTGTTAAATTCCTTTGGGTTCCGTCACATTGTGGTATAACAGGAAATGAAAAAGCTGATCAGTTGGCCAGGGAAGCAGCAGAAAATCCACAATCAACATTATTGACTAAATGAGTTTATAGCGACCTGAAGCAATATTTTAGAAACAAAATAAGCGAAGAATGGCAACTACACTGGAACAATTCAGAGACATCCATGAAAAACATTAAGAGCGTAGGCGCAAAATTTCGGGCCAATGCTTTTTAAATGCATTTCATTTTTTTCGAATCCTGAGAAAACTAATAAATATTTTTGAAAAATTTAAATGCAGAATGAAAGATTGCATTATTACTGAGGGCCGAAAGTCCCTTAGAATAAACAAAAAGTTTTTTTTGAATGAGATATTTGAAATTAAAAATTACACTAAATTTTCTCCTCTTCTTCACCGCTGTAACTTATTAAAATAAACATTATAGAAGTTTTCAGGGACTTTCGGCCCTCAGTAATAATGTAATCTTTCATTCTGCGTTTAAATTTTCCAAAAATATTTATTAGTTTTCTCAGGATTCGAAAAAAATGAATGCATTTAAAAAGCATTGGCCCGAAATTTTGCGCCTACGCTCTTAAGCAAGAGGTAGCTGTATACAAACTTCCATTCAAGCGACGAGACCAAGTATGCATCTCTAGATTACGTATATGCCATACAAAGTTAACACACGATTACCTTCTAAGTAAAGAACAAATTCCCATGTGCTACAGTTGTAATTGTGTAACTACAGTGGACCATGTGCTAGTGGACTGCCCTTGGTACACCGTAGAACGACTTCAAGCTGGATTACCCACTTCATCCAAAGAGTGCTTAAACGGCTTCAATAATGACAAAACTATAAACTTTTTACAAAATGCAAGACTACTTCACAAAATATAGTGTAACATTATTAACATTTATGTAATTTATTGTACCATGCTAATAACCCCTAGTGGTTGAAGCAATTTTGTAAATTAAAAAAAAAAACAAAAGAATTGGTAGTGTCGGTTCATTGAATTTTTTAGTTGCTCTCCATATGGAGTATTTCTTATATGTGAAAGATGAAATAGTCATACCGTAGCAACATAGTTAGCTAGATTAAATTAAATATTAGTATAAAATTATTTCAAATGTGTACAATATTTATATTAAATCAACTCGTAAGTTATTATGAACAGATATTCCCTCTCTAAATTCTGTAAGTGCAATGTTAATATAATATGGTTACAAAAAGCTTTTCCTTGGGAAAAAATCTATATAATTAACTTTTATAATTAAACCCACTGACTTGTATCGCCTAGAAAATAAAGCGTCGTTAATTAGAAAAGCTTTTGACAAAACTTTTATAATTAACTGATGAAGATAAAGTTATTGCTCAACTTGTAGTGCCTTTTACCCAAAAAATAAAATACACTTCTGAAAGCTTCGTTCACCCTTATCTTTAATTACTTAAGTAAGAAAAAAATAGTGTTTTTATATAAAAATGGTTTATGATTTAAATAATATAAATAATAAACAGGGTGGGCATAAGTCAGTTAACCAATTTTCATGCCAAACAAAAACAAAATTTCAATTAGATTTTTAATGAGAATAAAATAATTATTGTCCTGGAAAATTGTTGATATCTATTATAGAACAAGAATTTTTAATAGCGTCTATGAAAAAATCACTCAAAATTGGAAATGGCCTGAGAGGGAAGATCGAAACTTATACCCAGCATGCGATAATAAACGTAAAATTGTACCTCCAAAAAAATTCGTTGCTCGAGGGAGATTTATGAAGTTCCAGAGATGTTAAGCTGTATATAATTAGTTTAAACTACTTTCTGTTTTTTTAATACGTATAAAAGTTTTATTTTTCATTAACTTTGATTAGTTTAATTTTGAGTTTATCATTTTATAAAGGTTTGTTCAAATAAAATTTATTTTTATATTTATCGTATACTGTGTCCATGGTACAACATCCTAGTGTTCAAGGTACAACACCAATGTTGTACCTTGGGCAATTTGTCACTATTTTTTTAAGTGACCTAATTTTTGTAAATACAAATGTTATAAATATCTAACAATAATTATATTGTTATGTCATAGTTCAATATTACACTAGATAAGTGAGGTTGCTTTATTACTTATAACAACTTCCAAAACTCCAATTAAGTAAAAAAGTGTCCGAGGTACAACACCTTCGCCTACTATTAAAATGTTGTCACCGTAGGAAGGTTTGAACTTCTCTCACAAATAAAACGCAATTTTGTAGTGAAAAGGTACTAGAAAAAGAGTCTAAGGACAAGTGGGAAGTAGAACTTCGTGAAGGAGGCTCTCAGGGTGTAAGAGACCATACATGGAAGCCGGAGTTAGGACCCTACTGCTTCCTGGCACTAGCTGTAATCCTCATGTGCAGGTACAAATGTCGGTCGAAGTACTTCTTGCTTGATGAATTCGTCCTAATTTCCGCCAGATCGAACCCATAACCATTTTCTAGCCGGGTTTTAGCATCGCCGGGGGGTATGCTTGTGCCTACGTGAATACTGAACACCACATACGGTAGGGCAAGACGTGACTCCGAGACTACTCCGGTGTATCGGGTATTTCTTAAGGCTTATAGCTATGGGGACTTCTCGTTTACCGAAACGTTCAGCAATGGACAGCGTCAGTAATTGTAGAATATCATGACAGTCCACTGTCTAGGTTATCTGACGGCGTGGATTGGTATTGAGCTCGTGAAACCATTCTTGTTCTAGGAGATACTCAGCGTAGCTCGTCGACATGAGCTTGGGTCGCAAGGCTCACTGTTGGTTGAGCGCCATGTCACCGTAGGGAAGTTGGGGCCTTCTCAAGAAATAACTTCATATCAGCTACCTAGGTGTTTTACAGAGGGTTTCAACTCTTGAAGTCAATACAAGTTTCCTCTGCGTTTCTATTCCAATTTGTTGGGTTGGGCAATCCCTATTCAGGCTAGCTTAAAAATGCACTCTTTATGATTAAGCATTTCCAAGTCCATCAGCCAATGCTAAATTGAATAAGAGGTAGAAAGGCGAGGCGAAGCTCATCGACGTGCTCATTGGTCCACAGACTAAGGGACGCGATGAAAATGTACGTAGAGTTACAAAAATGTTGTAAACCGATATTATTTTGATTTTTTTATTAGTAAAAGACGTATTTTATTTGCACCTTGTACAATTCCTAGATTAAGTTACATTTACGCGTTGCCCTTTCCAATTTCTTGTCGAAATATGTAAGTATCTATTAGCAGAAAAACACATAATAATCCTTGCTATTGCAACGTTATGTAATTGGTTAAATTTTGCTCATTTTCCTGAGTATGCTGGCTTCTTGCTCAGTTTATTTGCTGTAAGGAAAAACATACATATTTGAAAGTTCAATTTGTATTTTATAGTATCAATAAATATCAGAAATATATTTATATCTTACGTTTTTAGCGTTAAATTTTTATTTAATATCTTCAAATAATTATGGTTTTTCTAATTTCTTTATATTTAGTTTATTTGTTTAACTATTTTTCTAACAATTTAAACAGCAGTATTAAGTATCGTTGTATACTTATTGTACTAAAAAAAAGATGATGACTATGATAATTTTAATGCTTAGATTTGCTTATAAATTTTGTCATATCTGCAAAATTACCAGCATTTCCAGTAAAGTTCTTGTTAAAATAATCTACGCTAACTAAACATTATAAAAAATCGTCACTTTCATTTGGTTTATATTCCCTCTATTGCTCAATTATTTAACAAATTAATCGGCGACAATACCTTTCTTTGAGTGCTCGGAAATTATTTCTGATCTCCAGATCGCTATTGTCGATCTCCCGAAAAGGTCCTAATGGCGCCTCTTCCTTTCTCTTTCCGAAATCCCCGTTATCCGTTCGATATAATGATCCACTAAATCTGCACCCAGAGATGTAATTGTTCGTTACAGACAGATACCCTTCGGAGTTACGCTCAAGTTCAAGGTCGGCTCGGGATTTTTATTGAAAGGGATTGTAAAGTTTCAAGTTTACGAGAACCGTAAAAGATTTAATCAAATAATAGTTAACCCATGGGATGCTGATTGCTTTTGGCGGACGTTTCAGTCAGTCCGTCAGAGATTTTTGTGTTAAAATTGAGGGTGTGACTGTCACCTCAAGAAAATAAATTTGAAAATCGACTTTTCTAAAAGTCTTTTAATTGTGACCCTTATGATGTTTTTTAAACTTTAATTTGCCTTAAGCTTAATTTTGCAAAACAAATCAATTTCTCTTAATTAATTATTTATTTTTTATCATTAATTTTTCTACATGGCTTAAAAGTAATGTCTATACTATTGCCTTTGAGGAAGATCGACAATGAAAAAATAAATGAAAATAAATAAATTTGTGATAATAAATTATCAAACAATTTTTATAAATTACTTTTAATTTATCAAATCAAATAAATTCATAATTAAACCAAACACATAACCTATGCTTTAATACGTATAATGAAACTTAAAATTTCTTTAATATTCATACACACATTATCAATACTTATTATGACGTTTACTCAAAAAGAAGATCTCTTAATTAAATTTTGTATTTAATATAAAAGCCAATACCTGAATAAAATGTTGAAAAAATCAAATTAGTAATGATATAGTTACGAGTGTGGTTGAAACAGACTGACCTTTTATTTACACAATTTTTCTATTGGCTCCTTTTCTCTTCCGACTGTGCTCTGGTCATCTACTGCTCGTATACTTGGATGCTTCACGCACCTCTGTTCTCCTCAGCTGGTGAAAGTCTCCCACACATCCCAACGCCGCTATATTTTCTCCAAAACACCTCCTGGATAAACACCTCTCCCACAGGACACAGTTTCTTACTAATCAAAAGGAGTTTCACTTCACCGATTAGCACTACACATATGCTTCACCTGTTTTCCTTACTACAGGATGTAAATTTCGCTTTGAAACTGCTACCACTCCTTTGGCTTGTTTAACAGACACATCAAACACTATACACAATTTTTACTTACAAGCAGCTCTGCTTTCTTTTACTTCAGGTCATGAAGCAACAAAACAACCAGCTTCTTCAGAACTTCAGAACACAGTAAAATTTCCTCCGGCATCGAAAAATCGGCTTGGTGTCGTTTTCATCTACCTTCCGCTTCTACCAATCAGATTCCAGCATTATATACTCCACTTCTTAAATTCCAACCAATCACATTCAATACTTTCTTAGTAAAGAAATTCGCTGTCGTCATGACCTTATATCATTTGGTATTTCCAATTTCATGAAAACTTCCTTCTTTTTTGTTTACAAGTCTCGATATAACAATATAACTAAACATCAAGATTATTATCTACCCTCATCTTTTACTAAAAGCTTTCTCCTTACTTTCAAAATTTTGTGTACAAAAGATTTCTATTTTGTATTCAAAGAATTCCTATACCTGTGCCTTTGACATAATTGTTTGTTAAAAAACGACTATTGCTATCATATCAATATTTCTCTAATATTCATACTTAGAAAAACCATTACTCATTCTTATCTATTTGGTTTTTACAAAAATAATTTTCCTATTTATTTATTAAATGGAGTTTATTGGTCGTTTATGGATTTTAATTAATGAAGTTTACGAAATTAAATTTATATTATGATAATTTCTTTAAATATTTTAGACCAATTTAAACCACAACAATACATATAGTCAGGGCTGTTCTATTCAATGGTGAATTATTTGACCCGCCAATCTAAGCTTATTGGAAACTATATGATACATTCTTGCCTATAAACATTGATATATTCTTGTCTATTTGATTGCTCTATTTTCCAGTGCTATTCGCACACAGGATTTCGTGTTAAACAAAACGCGGGATAATTTTTTTATTTATAACAAGGCTAAAATATATTATTTGCCATTTAAAGATGGATATCTTCTTGTATTTGAAGAGCATTAATCACTTAATTATACTATTAATCAAATTTTTTATGGTTTACTTAACTTTTATTATTTTTGACCAATAAAAATAAGGCTATAAAGAGTCTCACTAGATTTTTATTCAACCATTCTGGCTATATTTTTTATTTGTTTGACAAATTGCTTAGTCAGGTCAGTTCCCCATTTACCCCTGTGTCTTCAATTAGGACAAGTTACCCAAAACATAACAACTTTCCAGGGCAATAGTCATCCGGTAGTAAAATATTCGTGAAATATGCCTAAACCTCCGCTTTAAAGTCCACCATAAAATAAAGTAAATTACGTACGCACTTCCCTTTAATGGCGCACTTTAGAATAGTAGTAAATATAATCGAGGTACTGTTCATTTAATGTATACCGAGTTCATAAATATAGTGCCCTAACGACAAAATAGTACGTGTGTATGAGTTGAAAGCAAAAATTGAAGTTTAAACATAAAAATTTTAAATTGAATTTAGCAATTATTTATTACGGTGCTTAATATAAAGCTGTCATGATGACATTTAATGTATTTTTGATACTCTAAGTGGGCGCTCACAACTGGCTTAAGGAAATTGAAAATGAAGTGATGAAGTATTGAAGAAACTTCGTCAGAATCTTTATGCCCAATAATTTGATCGTATGTATAAAAAAAACTTTCCTGTGTGGCCAAAACATGAATGTTGAAAATGTAATACGATAACTGCCGCCTATAGAACACATTATTTGTTGATATGTTGGGTATACTAAGGTTTTTCTGAAAATTCATGCAAATGCCTTCAGTTTCTACAGATTTTTGAGAAGCTTTCCTAACTGAACAATTTGTTGCGTAAAAAGATTCTGCTTTACTTAAATGTAGATTTTGTAAAGTGTTAATATTTTTTAAATCATCCTGTAATTTTTTCAATATCTCCTCATTAGGCCTATCACCAATTTGTTTTTGCAGATCTTGTTCTCGAGCCTAGAACTGATCACATGTACTGCACGTATCAGTAGGTGGATATCCAAAACCTATATTATATTTAGTGTTAAATATATTGCGGTATGAATCATAGGAAACTTTATTATTTGGATAAAGTTCATTGTATAGCCTATGAAGTTTTTTATATCCAGAGTTTCTGGCAAACAAATCTTTTTTGAGTCATTTGATTTTATATGTATATGAACCGTAGAAAGAGTTTCCTCTGAAAGTTCATGTGGCCTATTAGTATGTTTACCTCGTCCATCATTCACAATGCAACCTTTATTTGTCAGCATTGTCTGTAATGTTTGCACTCTTCAAGGTGTGATATCATGTATCGACATGAATGCCTTGTAGCAAACAGGACCTTCTATAAGATTTCCATCGTTGCTGCGCTGTTTCACCAATGATGTTGTTATTAGACCACCTAAATATAAGTTCTGTTCGTTATAATCCTCAATCTCATTAAATTTAGTGACAACTAGCTGCCTATAACACGGTTTTATGGCATCGAAGCACTTTAACCTAGAACAACGACAGTTTGGGCCTACCTTATGACTTTGTTTCAATAGTTTTTTCTTCACTTCGGACAGTCTACCTAACTTTGGCTTCTTTTTCGGCACTTGGTCCGTTTCTCCTACCAACTCCATAATTTAGAGTAAACAAACTAATATTAAGTAAAAAATACTTAAATAGTAACAAATAATAAAGCAAATTTAACCTCAAAACACACAAGCGAACGCACAACGCACCGAAACGTGACTAACGGCAAGAGCCAACAATACTGTTGAATAACAGCTGTAAACTGACTACCATCGTTCTGTCCTTTGCGGCAACTGACGCTCATCATTTTTCCCTCTTGCTTGTTTTGTTTAACCGTTAATATCTCTTAACTCTCAGCAGTATTCCCAAAACCAATGCCACAGTCGTTAACCATTGGAACTAAGCTACAGGTTGCCATCCACAAGTGAAAATTAATATAATTTTGACTCTCATCGTTTTTCCCCATGACCCTTCACATATTTACTTTTATTATTCTTTCACTTATGGCTTCCCAGGTTGTTATGAACTTTCTTAGACTTCTGTGAATCATTAAAGAAATTCCCTGTTGAGCTCTACATTCTTTTGGTACTCTACTATAGAAATGGTCATATTTTTCTAGATTTTCATTCTTTTTTGTTTAAGTAATGACTGTTATGTCTATCTTTAGTTCTGTTAATTCATGTAAGACTTCATTGAGTTTTTTTGATATACCTTGAACGTTCCATGTACCAATAAATCGTGTTATTAATCGAATAAATTCGAAGCTTATGTGGTCTTTGTTGTGCCGTCCTATTTCGAGGTGTGTGATTGGGTTTTTTTAACATTTTTATGCCTTAACCCCCAACCCGGAGGACCAGGGGTTTGGGTTCAGAGTTTCCCTCTGCTAGACGGATTGCGGGATCTACCGCTAACGGGTTCCGTCCACTCTTTTAATTTTATACGAACCCTAAAATCAGGGGTGGCAACTTCCGCCATATACACCGTACCGAAGATGTTCTTCTCCGCGGTGGATACCGTTGTGGTCTTCATCCGTGACCCTGGACAAGGGACTCTAAGCAGGTACTAGTTTCCAGGGTCAAAGAACTCCTGGAATCTGCGGAGGGCAGGGATTCATTCACTTTCCCTGATAGGACTGTCCAAAGGAGTTCCTACTTGCTACCCACTACATATTACAAGAATTAAAAGTTATATAAATAATAACTAGTTGTTGGTTCTACCGTAATTTAATTGTATCATTTGACAAAGTCAAACTATGTAAAAGGAAAACGGTACACAACTTTGCGAAATAATATATTTCACTGTATTTCTGAATGGGTTATACATGGGCAGTCAATATAATCAGGTTATTGTTCTTGTAATGTATCCCTAAAGCCTCTCTGTTTAGGTAGTGTAATGTCTAAAGCCATTAAACGCAGGGAGTGTATGCCCAAAACAACCACTTTATTAGTTGTAAAATCCAATGGCTGTCGTTCGTTCCTTTGTTTAGTTGTTTGAAGAGATGTCCGGTGCATATTACGGATAATTCTCTTCTCCCGGAAGTTTACTGTTGGGATGAAAATTGCAATATTGCTCGTAAAAATAAGTTACGGCGGTCGTTAAAATTTAAAAACTGCTTCTTGTTCTGTAGGCAATGTAGTCACAAGTTGCTTTTATTGTATCAGGTTTATTAGGCGATAAATGAGGTAGGAAAACATCATAAAATAAAGATAAAAGCTAGTTTGGATCCATTTGGATTATATTGTGATTAATAAAGTAGTTGTTTCTTACTAAAATTTAAAACTATGTAGTTGATAATTGATATTATCAACTGTTAATGCAATTATTAAGATAATTGCACTATTATTCTGAATGGAAGAAGCTTTTCCGATTATCTCCTATTTTTTTTTGATGGAAATATTTGATCGTAAATAAATGGATGTGGGGTCATCATCCTAAAGGCCGTATCGGTCTAAGTCTCTTGTTCGGATTCGACTTGGCAAAGCATTTTATTGACTAATAGATAATTTCCTATGAGTATTTACAACCATAGTAACAAAGTGGAAAAAAAGTATTATCTGAAGATTGCCCAAGCTAGCTGACAAAATCTAGCAGATTATCACCTTGGAACAACATGATCATGCTTCACAGCATTTCGTCCTTGTGGAAAAAAATGGACATTAGACAAAAAGAGATAAAATTTAAAAGGGAAATTCCCAGTGGTTGACTGTAAAAACTTCTTTCTGTAAAATGGTATATAAATTTTTTTTATTAAAATTTTAAAACAATTATTCAAAATGGATTTGTAAATTTTCAGAACGTGTGCGATCCTATCAGAACATCATTACTGAAAACCGTTTATAAAGTAGTTGCAACTAACCGCATAATGATGTCAGAAGACCCTTTAATTACATAATTTGAGTAAGGAATATTATAATTATTAAGACACTATATCGATGATAAAGGATTACATTTTTTAAGGCAATGTACAATTTCCAGCTCAAAAAGGCGACCTAATAACTGAGTTGTTTGTTACCTCTGAGAGTGTAAGCCAATATGTAATTAAATATCAAATAAATTACGTTTTTTGTCCTATTTAAGGCTTGCAAATAACATGTGATAAAAGTTATTTTGGAAATGCGGGTCTAGTTTCTAAGTAGAACATTTAACTGTATTGATTGACACTTTTTTCAATGTTTAAAAATAATAGTATAGAATTTTTTATATAAAAATAATTACACGTCATTCAAGATTTACGACGTGAGAACCCCACAGCGTTGCCAAAACATCAGAATGGTTAGTAAGTTTTATAATTTCAACTATTTGTCAAACTATTCAAACTATTTTATTAACAGTAAATACACTTAGTTTTAAGACTACTGCAACACACTAAAATACATAAGAAAACATTTTAATACAATACCATATATTCTAAATTTTAAACTTACCTCTTTTAGAGCATTAATAGTAAAAAAGTCCCGCCATTATTTCTTGTTCAAGATAATCTATCTTATATGAAAGCTTATCAGCTTTCCACAGACTATTTAGTTTTTTTGGCATAGCGCAATTACAATACACAACAATAATTAGTTTTTAAAGCTATTAATCTAAATCTAATATGTTTTTATAAATACAATTTATTAATATACAATATATTATGATAAAAGTGTGTCAGAAATCAAATCATAAACAAAATTCTTGCTCTAAAAAAACGGCAACACTTTAAATAATTTTGCCACACGCTGAACTGTCACTGAAATTTGAAATATTCCCGTATTAGTTGCGTACGATTGTCTAATCCATTTAATTAAAATTATTATTTTGTGGAATATTAGACTTAAAGAGTTATTTCATAAAATTTATATTATTAATAATAAAAAATGTTTTTGGTTATTTAATCAATATAATTCTAAAATTCCCAATATAATCATGATACATTTTTTCTGATTATTATACCATGTTGACGCCTATGAAAGATCGAGCAGTTCCGTATGGGTTTCGTATTATTAGCTGTGTTAGGAAAATTTGAACCCTAGGGTTGACGTTCTGGAAATTTTAAATATAAGTGACGTCACTTTATATAAATTGTGACGTGCAACGTGTTTTCTTTGAAAAATCATATATACCAATAAAAAAATATATGACCATTAAAGAATGAGTGAAACATATTAATGAAATATAATTCAAGGACTAAAATTGGTAATGTAAGCTATTTACTTGGGAATAGATATTGTAATGTTTTGTGACTTAAATAAATCCAAACATTTTATTTAAATTTAAAAAAAGTAATGTTTATGTATAATACAGTATAGCTCAATATAAACAGTACTAAACTTGTAATTATTTTATTGTTTTAAAAAATACATACTATTGACACTTTATAACATGTTCTAAATGAGCTCCTCCTCTCTCAAGACAGACATCATACCGATATTCCAGATTTCTCGTAATGTTATGGAATAAAGGTTGTCTCAAGTCCGCGAAGAAGGCTCTAACGGCATCCTTTAACTCATTGTTGGTTGGCGGTGCCCGTTTAAAAACGTCAGTAAATCGTGAAATGAATTTGTTTGAAAAATGTTTAAAATTGACGAATTTGTATATACCTCTGTTGATTAAGTGTGACTTGCCTACCATTTTCTTCAATAAAGTATGGACCAATGATTCCGTGTCCCGAAACTGCACACCAGATACTCACTTTTGCGCTATGTAAAGGAACTTCTTGAACTTCATCTGGTCTTGCAAAGCTCAGAAATCGAGTTGTGCGAGAATTTACATGGCCTGACAAATGAAACTGTACTTCGTCTGAAAACCATACATTTTTCAAAAATTCAGGATTTTCTTACTGTAATGCAAGAATTCTGGCACAATATTCAGGACTCTTACTCACAGTAAGTCAATTTTAAAATACGTATATGCAGCCATTTTGTAATAAACACATCTCTAAAATGATTTGTTGTCATATTCCCGTCCTTTTTCATTCAGAAAAATTTAATATATTATAAAAATATTAAGAATAAATTATTCTGTAGTAATTTTATTTAAATTTGCGATTCTGAAATCCATATACTTATTCTAATAAATACAATGTCAGATCCAATTTCAGATCATTAAGATTTTGTCAGCGCTAAACCAATTTCTTGTGCTATCTTTTATCTCTTTTTACAAGTTTAAAACCTTTGTTTGTTTTTGTCGTCCCTTCTTTCCTATAAACGAGAACGAAAATTAATAGAAGTTATATTTTTTTAGCCAGTTCCCCTTAAAAAAACACATCATCACATCCACCAGAAGTAACCTGACATAGGAATTCATTTAATTTGGAGCTGGGTTTTCTGTTTCTTTTTTGGCCACTCCCACCAAGGATTGTTTTTTTTTTCTTCAACATTAGAAGTTAAGTTGGAGTTCTTTCTTTGTTGATCCGTTCCAAATGCAAGAATACACCTTGGAACTAAAAATATAAGTTCCATCGTTTGGTTGGTGTTAAGTAATTTAATAACTTAGTAATTAAAGAATTTTTAATTAATTTAAGTTTTGTGATTACAATTTTGTGAAGACAATTTCGGGTGAAGCAGAGATACGATTTAACACTGAAAGAAGTAGAACGTTTTATTTAAATACAGTAATAGCCTCCAGTACTTTTTATAGCTATTTAATCGACTTAACTCATAAAAAGGGTTTCTATAATTTTTTATTGTTAAAAATATCACTTTATTATATATACATTTTTCTCCTTACAGTCATAAATCCGTTATTTTTTATCAACTTACCCCATGTCATGCGGACTAATGACATAATTATCTAATAAAAATATACCCCCAAGAGACGTAGTCATTTATATTCGTCAAGGGTAAGAGCGAGACGGCTAATAAGTAAGCAAATATATGCCACTGCAAGTGATATCAGGACATTACTAGGATTAATAGTTACCGTCACAGAGTTGGAAGTTGAAACTCCACGAGTGCATGATGCGGAACGTTGCGATGATAATAAGTGAGTGTGTGGTGTAGTCAGATAAGTTATAGTTGGTGGATATAGTGTAGTTTAAAATACATAATTTGGACAAAAAAAAAACGTGTATCAACCTAGGAAAATAGAAAATTTATAAAGTACTTTAATAATATATATTTAAACTCTTAGACAAAACGTATTACTTATAATAAACAAAACAAAATGACAAAAAAACAGTATTAGTAAACTTGTAACAGAAAAATTTTGAAAAAAATAATTTAAGCACGTTGCTGGATGGTTAAATATTTTGAAGAGTTCTAAACGTAAATATTCAATTCTTTCCTTTGGTCGTAAAACGACCAAAACACCCTATTCTTCTTTTTCTTATTGCGCCGTCTTTCGAAGGTTGGCGATCCAAATAGCAATTGTAGCTTTGGAAACTGCATCACGAAAGATTTCTGTAGATGAACGGTCAGACCATCTCTTCAGGTCTTTCAGCCACGAGTTCTGGCGTCTTTCAACTGATCTTTTGATCTGCAAACTACCTTCCAATATGATTTGCAGTAAGTCATATCTTTCACCCCTCAACACATGACCCAAGTATTGTATCTGTATATATACATTTCAAAGGCATCTATTCTTTTTTCTGTTTCAGAGTTCATTCATAACTTTCACAGCCATTCAGTAAAACAGAGAAAACCAAACATCTGATCATTCTAATTCTAAGCTGTAGACAAAGGTCTGATCTTGTAAAAAATGTTATCATGTCCATGAGTGTTTTCCTCGCTTGTTCGATTCTTGATAGGATTTCTGTTTCTGGGTTATACTGGCTGTTGATATTTGCTTCCAAATATTTTATGGGAAGTTACGTGTTCTATTATTTGTCCCTTGGCGACAGAAATATACGTTTGCTGGTATCTTTGAAAATACTAGAATTTTAGTTTTGGAAACATTGTAACATTTGTAAATTTCTTGTTATATATTGAAATCCCCTCGTATGTGTTAAAATACCAAAAAGTATTTTCAATCCTCTTTGCGTTGATATTGATTGCTTCCCGAGTCGATAATAAACCATTTTAAAGCTTGTTTACATCACGGACGCATATTCTTTGATATTTTTCTTTGATTTAAGTCGCTCGATAGTGCGTTTTAAACAAACATCCATTTAGATCGCTAAGAAGGTTTTGCCGGAAAGATAATTGTGTCACTCTCGCTTAAGCCACTGTCAAAGGCAGTTGGTGTCCGTGTTAGTCCGTATTTTCTTCAGATTCGTAAATGTTTTTTTTATTGTTTCTTTGTTATGGAAAATAAGTAGCAGTGTGAAGTTAATAGTAGCAGTTCAATGTGTGGTTGCAGTCTAAGTGAGATTTTGAAAGATAGCCACATTTTGTTGTTGTGTTCAGTTCTACCTGTTCCAGTTTTTTAAGGAGAAAAGTTTCCAAAGTTTGTGTTCCAGTGTCCCAACTTCCAACCTCAATAATTCGCAGTGTGATATGCAATTTTTGTTCGTGTGGCAGAAAATTTAAGCCCAGTTCTACCCCCAGAAATTCCAGTGAAGCCTAGTTTCCACCCCCAGCATTTATGTATAAAACCCCAGTGCAATCCAGGTAACTTTTGTGTTTAAATTTTAAAGGAAAAGTAAAAATTAACATTTTTATTTCATTAATAATTGCTTTCATCATTTAAAAAGATAATTTTTTATTTGTAATAATTTCTGTTATAAATTATAGCCCAGTAACAATAGTAAGTTTTTCTCTTTGTTATTGTATTTATTTTTTTGTGACTATGAATATATTTTGAATATATGAATATGAATATATTTTTATAACTGTTTGTGGTGAGACAAGAATAAATGTTTAATTTTTTTTAAATCATTTAATTTATTTTCGTTACAATTTTTTAATTTTTTCCCCAAAACAATTTGTTTCTCACCTATGTTGTTATAATCTGGCACCTCGAAGCGGCGTCCTTATTTTAAATAGCTAGAGGTCCTTCCTGTTGTTTTGTTTGTCCATCTGTTCCAGGAGATTCATCTAAGTAACAATTTTTGTGTTTCATTTTTGTAGTTGCCCCAATCCGACCTCTTGCCATTCAACTTAGCCATGACCCTAGCTCTCCAAATAAACCCTGAGTGCCGTTCGCATAAGTATCATTTATTTTGCTTGCCCTATCTCCACCCCCAGTAACTTTTGTCATAATTTTCAACCCCTTATAGTAATACCCTATGTGGTAAGCAAAATATTCGTTACAACATTTACATGTAAACCGAACATTTCGCTATGACGAACTACCGCATTTATTATATTTTGTAGTTCTTGTGAGTTGCTTGCTATTAGGACGGTATCATCAGCGAACCTGATGTTGTCAATGCTGGTTCCAATAATCTGGATTTCACCTTGAACCTCATCTAATGCTTTTCTGAAAATAGATTTCGAATACAGACTAAATAATAGTGCTGATAAGACGCAACCTTGTCACACTTCTCGTCGGATTTGTATATCTTCGGATGTTGTGTGCTTTATTTCAATTATTGCTGTTTGGTGCCAATATAGTTCTGAGATAATTTCGATAGTCTTGTTCGTCAGTTCCAGTAGTTCTCAGAATTTCGATCATCTTTTGATGGTTAAGGCAGTCAAATGCTTTTCGATAATCAATAAAATATGCATATACATCTAAATATACGTCTGTGTAAATATACGTCTGTCTAAATATAGTAGCGGCGTCTGGTATTTCACATCAGTCCCTTATATTTCTTAGCTAGGAATGTTATCTACCAGGTCAGCACTTTTTCTCAATTTTTTCTTGTAGTATTAGTTTTGGTATCGATTATTGGAGTCCCCTCAACACTTGTCCCAGGTAAGATATATTCAACAATGGTTTTTCTACGCTAATCCTTTTTAAAACTTAATCATTTGTGAGGTGAGCACTCCACGGAATGCGCAGTAGCTGACGAATGGTACTCAGCTCGAAAAATTCGATCATATTCAAAGTCTTTAATTTAAGTAACCAAGTTTTGACTCCACACAACACGATAATATACATTTCCTAACACATCATTTACATAACATTAACATAATATTTACATAACATTTACTCAACATTTACACAACATTTACATAACAATTATGTAACATTTATATAACATTTATATAAAATTTACATAACATTTACATAGCATTTACATAACATTTACATAACATAACATAACATAACACTATAGACGACACTAAGATACTAGTTGTTAAATAAACAGAAGTTTTGTTTTTTTCTTTATAAAGGACCATCAAAGTTCCGCAGAAAATAAAATATTTACAAACAATATAACAACTTGTCCGCAAAGAACGAATGTGTAGTTAACGTTTTGTTATGAGTTGTTGTTCTTGGGTCCTTAGTTTAAAAATAGAATTCAATGGTTTTATATTAGCTCGTTGAAGCTATGTAAAGATAAAATAACATAAGCAAAATCAAGATTGCTACATCAACAATTTTACTGACTCGAATAAAACAACATGTCGCTTTCATTTAATTGGAATGATATATGAATACACCGACATGAATCGTAACAATAATAATAATAGTCTTTTGGTACTTAATATTTATATAACTATTTATCAAAATAGCCGTGTCTTTTGCGATGTTATCGGGTCGCTCAAGGAACACGACAACTGTCTTATACAGTGTACATTTAATTACTAAAATATCTTTTTGATGCCGGTCACGCCTGCACAAAGTATGTCTTTATTTAATTGTGATGATCAATGACAGATGATTATTTACCTCTTTGTTCAACTAAGTTTAATTCCAGAGTAATTCATCTCAACACACGAGATGAGAAATATACCTGACCGTATATCGGCTGCTGTAACATATTCAATGTTTGGATGTTACACAAAATGTTATTGTATTAGTGTTGTTTTGATTTATTTTTTTAAATAAACATATTTAAACTTAAAAAAAGTTTTTTTTTGCAATGTGTTAAAAAAATCAAATATTTTTTGTTTTGTTTTCTGACAAAAACTATGTGTAATTTTAAATTTATATGTTAATTTCTTCAATATAATTGTGTAGTAAGTGTAATCCTTTCGGTAAATTAATCTATCCTAAACCCCCGCCCATCTGAATACGGTAATCTCGAAATTATTCTTCAGCATGATAGAATCCACCACAGAGGATCCTTTACCGTCTCTTACAACCCAAAAGTAAATCCCCAAACATGATTTTGGTGCGTTCAGAGGCAACCTATGGCCTTTTATTGAGCGATTTACATATCGTATTCTAATCCTAAAGTAAACTTCTGCTCTTACGCATTTCTGAAACGATCCCCGGTAAATATTTTCTTGATTATGGAGGCGAATACTGATGATAGCTCTTGTCTTGTGTGGATTACATTATTCTACTTACATTAATAAACATTGTGTTTGACATAGTCCCCTTATTGCTTAAATAATAACTAAAGGGAAAGTGGGACAAACATAAAAATTAATAAAATATGTTTTTGTTCAAAACATTTATTTAGCTCAACAAGGGTTGTTGCAATTTCACAACTATATATAAACATTGTTAAAATATTAACAGACTTTTGTTAAATTAGTTAGCCAAGATATCGCTTACACTATAAAACAATTAAACGATTGTTGATACAATGTTACAAACAAAAGAGTGTTGATTTATACAATATTGCGAACAAATAACCATAGAGAATTGAGTGGTTTTCGTTAAAATTGCAGATCGCTTAAGTAACTATCGCCCACACGTAGCGACATCTTGTGAAATACAAATCATTAACCAAACGACTTTCTGAATGAGACGAGTTCCACCTGCCAAACTGCACAGACGTGAGTTGAGAGGTAGCGCTCGCTATCTCGCCATACTTTTGTGTTTGATGTATGTCAAAGAAGATATCGGTAGCTGCGGCTACCATTACATTGGGATAAAATACAACCTATACTATTTTTTTCCAAAATTATATTGCTGTTATGTTGAGTATCGTTTACTGGTATATGCAGTTTGTTGCGAATTTACATTGTGGACTGAACTATCTATTTTAAATTGTATCCTAAACCTATTAAATGATTTGAACTTTTCTGAACTGAACTGAACTGAACATTTTGAGTATACATAAACATTTATTTTAGCGTATTTACTGTATTATATAATTATATATTGTTTTTGTACCATTGATTAATATGTATATATAACGTTAACAAACTATTCATCACATTTGTAGCTCCCTGATGAAGGACATAACCAATGTCCAAAAGCTTGGATTAAAAATTTACAAGAGTACACATTTCATTTTTTATTGCTGCAAACCGAATACTGCAAATAATTCTGGTTCATTATATGTATATATATATATATATATATATATATATATATATATATATATATATATATATTTATATATATATATACATATATATATATATATATATATATATATATATATATATATATATATATATATATATATATATATATATTGGATGGGCTGGAGTCAATAAAAGAAGCTATTAGATAACTATTTTTTATCTCGAGCTTTCAATTGTGTTTACAATCATTTTCAAGAGCTGCTAAAAAATACAAAATATCTTACAAAGTGGAACTAGAAAAAAAAATATTAACTCACCAAATAAAATTAGTTTGGTTAATAAATTTATGCTGCTAAACATATTTCAAAATACTGTTTTAAAAATTAGCCTATCCAATAAATGTTTCTCTTAAATTTTGTAACATAATTTAGAAAAACTTTTTTAGCACAAAAACAATTGAATTTATAAATAAGTTAGAATAGCGACCAATTACAAATAAGCCTCAATGTCATGAATGCCAACTTACAATTTTCATTTTTGACAAAAACTAAAATTTTGTTTAAAAATTCTTTTTTATTTAGTGATAAAAGAAGAATTATTTATCATTGATAGATGCCTGAAAAATTGTAACAAGTATATGGAAAATTAAATTAAAATGTGATATTTTACTGATTTTATAAATAAACTATAGAGAAATAATATAATTATAAATTTTGCTTAGATTTTGAATTTCTGATCTTTTGTTTAAATTATTATCACTTCTGCTAATACAAACCATTTCTAAAAAAGTCCTTTTGAAAGTAATAAATTCATATACATTCTCCTCCCTCTTTGATGGCCTCATATGTTGTATAGAGCTCATTATACGTGCATAAAGCAACAGTTGGTTACTCTAGGGCTAGCAATTATAATTCTAGATAAACTTGCAACCTCAAATACGTTAATCATATTGCGGAAGCCTTATTTCGTTTACCGTATTGATAAAATTAACTTATACTTTAAATTGACAATGTCAAACCTAAATGTTACGCCATTCAATATGGAGACTATACTTTAAACGAGATGTATAAATAAGTAATTGTACGGCTTTCTTAAATTGCGATTTCTTCTGTGGCTCTACAATGTAGAGTCTACATGACTATATTTAAATATTTTATAATGTGCCATCCCTTAAATTTTTTAGAGGCAATCCTGCTTTATACTTCTTATAGTGACAGCAGCAGTAAAAAGATAGAAATCTGGGTAACTTCTTCTGTACACAATAAAATCTTGAAGGCCTAAACCCTAAACATAATCTTATCTCTTTTATAGTTTTTTTAACGTCCGAGATGAAAGAAGTAAAAAGTTTTGAAGTGATATGACGCCAATAAAGTGTAGGCCATTTTTTATCGAAAGATACTTTTTGCTGATGTAACGTGTTTTATTCTTTTGATGGAACAATCCTAAAGTTATTATTTATTTATTGGTTTTGCTGGGTATTTTTAAAAAAGTGTTTGAAAAAAATTATTTTTGGAATCAGAACTTCTATACCTAGTCGTCCTCAAATGCAGTAAATTCTACATTGTAACTCTCTTAAATTCTAAAACTCAAAAAATAAAGAGAAAACTAATGCAAAATAAAATTTAATAACTGCTTCTAAGTCTATGAAATTAACTGGAATTTTATTATTAGTGAAAATATAAAATTAATATTGATACACACAAAAAAAGTAGGCAATTAAAAAACCTAAAAGTTGTATAATAATCCAGTAAAATAAGGCAAAAAAGGGGGCAAACCTCGGAATAAAAGATAATAAGCTGAAAATTTGCATACGTCTTTATTTTGATAATATAAAACTTACCTCAAAAGTCTCATATAATCACGTGTCTGCGAAGATATTAAAGGTCAAAGGTCACGAAAATGAGTTTTCTGCAAATATCTCGTTTCCCTTACACTTTATGACATTTAAGGTGGTAAGAAAAATTATAGAATGGAAAATTCTCTTCAATTTTTGTCTCAAGTACTTTTATGTACCTTCAACCCTTCTTAAGATAGAGCGCAAAGAGTGGGGGACCGCTTACCTGTGTATACGTGTATAAGTTATATAGTTAATTATTCACTTAAAATACTATTATTATCATTAAATTTTTATTATTTATTATTTAATAAACTATATTTATAAATATTAATTATAAATACCCTTATTCTAAGAAACACATCTTATTTTTACACGCGTTTAGTGGATGTGATACGACTTCTGCGATTTATGGGAAAGGTAAAATATCGTTTATTAAAATGTTCGAAAAAAAATCACCATTTACGTCAGTCACCTCAACTATTTCAACAAAAAAACTGCTCTGTACAAGAATTATTTGAAAATGGAGTACGTATTTTCTTAGCAGCGTATAATGCTCCAACATCAGAAGACGATATAGACTCTTTTCGATACACCCAGTTCATCAAATCAACAAGACTCAACAAACCAGTGCAGTTATCAAGTCTTCCACCTTCAAGTGCAGCAGCTCGTCAGCATATCATTCGTGTCTATTATCAGACCCAAATTTGGTTGGGAAATGATTTAGAACCCCAAGAATTCGGCTGGGTAATGCAAAATGAATTTCTGGAACCAATAACAACATTATTACCGCCAGCACCAGAAGAACTGCTGAATACAATATTTTGCAATTGCAAGAAAGGTTGTGGTTCTAATTGCGGATGCAGGAAATCAGGATTGCAATGTACTTTAATTTGTGGGCAGTGTAATGGACAATCATATCTAAACGCTTTATCAACTGCAGATGATTTCAATGAAGAAAGTGAATATGCACCTGATATTCTTGAATATTTTTATTCTGATACTTTAATAAACGAGAATGATGATGATGAATCCGATATTGAGCAGTCAGAGGAAGAAGAAGAAGAAGAAGAAGAATAAGAATAAGAAGAAGACGATGAAGTAGAAAATTAATACAAAAATATTAACCATACATAATAAAAGAATATATATTATATTTGTAACTTTAATAAATCGATTATTGGATTAATAAATAAATATATAATTTAAAAAAATAATAAATATGATTTTTTCAGTATTTAATTAAATATAAAAATGATTATTGTTGAATTCTGCACTTGATCTTAATTTATCGTATATACAGCTGTTAAAAATATTAATAAAGTTCATTTGAAATATTTCATGTAATATTGTATGTTTGTTAAAAATAAAATAAATATTATATAAAAAATATATATTTTATAATTAATATCTATAAATATAGTTTATTAAATAATAAATAATAAAAATTTAATGATAATAATAGTATTTTAAGTGAATAATTAACTATATAACTTATTATTTATTGAATCCTACTGGCTGACTTCGCGTTACCGTATACACAGGTAAGCGGTCCGCCACTCTTTGCGCTATATCTTAAGAAGGGTTGAAGGTACATAAAAGTACTTGAGACAAAAATTGAAGAGAATTTTCCATTCTACAATTTTTCTGACCACCTTAAATGTCATAAAGTGTAAGGGAAACGAGATATTTGCAGAAAACTCATTTTCGTGACCTTTGACCTTAAATATCTTAAGTCGCGGACACGTGATTATATGAGACTTTTGAGGTAAGTTTTATACCATCAAAATAAAGACGTATGCAAATTTTCAGCTTATTATCTTTCATTCCGAGGTTGCATCCTTATTTTACCGGACTATAACTATGTGACCTGATTGAGAAATATTTTATTTTTCGATGGAATATACTGTCACTTAACACACATGAATCAAGGAACAATACCATCTAAGATGTGTAACTGGATATGACTTGATACAGAAATAAATGAAGAATTTTCTTTTTAGTCTAGAGTGGAGGTAAGTAATCCTTGTTTTCATGTGACCATCTTGAACACTTTTGACATTAAACCCAGTTATCTTCACTTGTAGTTCTCTTATAACTTTCGAGACAACCTACACATTTATTTTTAGGCCCACTCACTTTTTCCTTCTTACTTTACTTTATCGTGTACGGACATGTCATTCATAAAATTTCGGCCCAGTATCGGGCTACGTCGGTTCCATCTTTGTTGGCGAGCCACAAATCTTCGAGGGTACATCGATGAGGAGGAGGTCGATTTTTCCCCATTTTGCCATGTTTGATTTTACTGGAGCGACCCCCGTTCTTATCCGATTCATAGTTTTCCACGTTTTAAAGTCTACGGACTGGCCGGTCCATTGAACCTGGGGAAGAGGAAAATACTCAGGCGGTTCATCCTGCACTGTTCCAAGGAAGCTTTTCCTAGATTTTAGTCGCTTTCGTGGTGTTCGAGCTTTGTATAGGGCATGCCGCTCGTCCGCGATCTGTTTAATTTTCTCTATGTGCTCTGCAACGCCTCTGCGTGTTGAGGGTTCTGCAAAACCCGCTGCTTTATATAGATTTGAGAGTGGCGTTGGTTGCATGCACCACGTTACTATCCTGCATGTCTCATTTAGCGCAGTATTAACTTGTTTGGTGTGGGCAGATCTTCCCCAAACGGGGCACACATATTCAGCAGTTGAGAAACACATTGCCTGTGCCGTTGTTCTTAAAACGCCAGGACGTGCAACCCATTTACTTCCCGTTAGCTTTCTGAGTATGCTGTTCCTAGTTGTTACTTTCCCTTTCGTTTTTATGCAATGTTGTCTGTAGGTGAGGGACCGGTCCAGAGTTACTCCAAGATATATAGGTTGGTTTGTGTGTTCTAATGTATTACCATTCCATACAATTTGGAGTTTTCGCTTGGCTTCCTTTGCGCGAAGGTGGAAAGCGCAGACTTGGGTTTTAGAGGGATTGGATCTCAGGGAATTCTGCAGGTAGTACGTTGTCATTGTTTTTAATGCAGTTTCGAGTTTCTTCTCCACTTCTTCAAAACTATTTCCTTCAGCACATATGGCAAGATCGTCAGCATAGAGGAAGTGCTTGGTTTCGGTCGGCGTAGGTTGGTCGTTTGTGTATTCTCCTCCACTACTATCGTCGTAGACAGCATTATGTTTTTTTTTTGCTTAGAAGTAACCTTGAAAATGGGTAAACAGGTTTAAGTTTTTTATTTTCTCTCCTCCTTCAATTTTAACTTCATTTCAGCCAGATCTTTATGTGTGACACTAGCCAATGATGGTTTTTCGGCGTTCTCCGGTTCTTCCGTTTGTTCTATTCATTAAATTTTGAGCTGTATTGATTTTGCCCATGCCTCTCCCAGTAGCGTTTCAAACTGGAGCCTTGTGATTTGTGTTGTTGGATTATTTCTTATAAATATATTACAGACTGTGATGTAGCTGCTTTTCAAAGATTAGAAAAAGGTACCGTCTAATGGTTGTAAATAGTTTAAAGTGTGGTCTCTAGGTCTCTCTCTCTTGTTGTTTCCCCATTACTGAGGATCGTAATTTCTTTCAATATTCCTAACAATTTTTCTCCATTGAACTCTAACTTCAGCTGCTCTGAGAGCTTCACAGAATGAGTTTCCAGCTGAATTCAGTATTTGGTCGGACCATCTAGTTGGTGATCGTCCTCTTGATCTTCTCCCCGGAACGTTTCCAGAAACAATTAATCATTCAAAATTATCCTCACCTCTGCGAACCACGTGACCGAAACATTGCAGAATACGTTGCAGACATATTGTGGACAGCCTTTTTTAATCTCGAGTTAGTTTAGAATGAAAACGTTTGTCCTAGAAGCTGTCCAGGGCATGCGCAGCCTTCGTTTATAGCACCACATCTCAAAGGCATCAATTTCTTGGCGTTCGCGTCCGCAAGAGTCTAAGTCTCTGCCTTGTATAGAAATATTGAGAGTACAATGGCATTTACCAGTCTCATCTTGATATTTTGAGAGATAGATCTATTTTTCCAAACTTTGGTTAGGCATCTCATCGCATTTTTTGCCATACCAATACGTCTCCGAACTTCCGATTCACAGTATCCATCGTTAGTTATACTAGACTCCAGAAAGATAAAACTGTTCACTACCTGGTATTCCTGTAACATCTTATTTACTTAAATAGTGTGGAATCTGTCGACCAACATTATTTTTATTGCTTTATTAATTTTTTCACCAACTTTATTGCTTTCGAACTTAACTCTTCGCAGAAGATTTAACATTTATTGCTGATTTTTTGCTATAAGTGTAGTGTCATCAGCAAATTTTAAATTGAGATTTGCCTACCAGCCACTGTTATTCCACCGGCCCATCCATCTAAAGCCACATTTATGACGTGTTCACCATAAATATGTTAAATAAGTCAGGTGACAACACACATTTCACAACACGATTTTTAATAAGTGTCGCCAGGTGCATTGGTGTGCTCATTTCTATTAAAATGGGCCACAGATTTATCCAGCTTACACAATCAAATGCCTTTTGGTAGTCAACGATGCATTTAATCATAGGTACTTAAAATTCTCTAGAGTTTTCAGTGAGTTGTCTCCTGTGTGTGAGAGGATTTGTTCCCCTGTACCTTTACTCTTTACAAACCCCGCATGTGAGGTATTTGGCAATGTAAATAGGTTTTTAATCCATTTTTACTAGCATATGTTATTAGTTACCGTAGTATGCGGTAGTTTTCTCATCTGGTAGTAGTTCCTTTTTTGTGTAGCGGGATTTAAATTATGGTAAACCCATTAGATGGACATTTTCCTGAATTTTAAACAGCGCACAGATAGAATGGATAAGATATAATCTTTTATTGCCTAGTAGTATTTCATCTGGTATTGAATAAATGCCAGGGGATTTATTTCTATTTAGCGATTTAATTAATTGTAGTTAGGTAGGTAGACTAGCTTCTGTGTAGATTGTGGATTGCTTGTGTAGAATGTGGCTAGATAGACTGAGCAAAAATTATTATATTAACCTTGGTAAACTCAAGTATTTCAACTGAGTTGCACTGGGATACATGAAGATCTTGAATAATGAGTACCTTGCCAGTTGGCTTTCTGGGAAGAAATTGGTTGTTCAACCACTTCATTCATGATAACTTCTGAACCTGGTGGCATCCCGTCAGTGAACTCAGCTTTTTGTTTTCCCCTTAAAGATGCAGTACGGCGGTGCGTAGGTACTTTTCCACTGAACTAGCTGGCAACAGTTATTATTTTACCCTTAAGCTATAGAGCAGTTTCATGCATGTTTGATATATTGACAGGTTTGTTCATTAGGTCATTGTCCTTCATCGCACTTTCTAGCAATTTAACATACTTAGATATTACTTCTTTATTCATCCCTACTGCTCTATTTTTCAGGCCCCTTCCGATATTCTAACATCCAAATTCGAGATACGTTGCAAAAATGAAAGCATCTGCTTTTTGAGAACTCACATCAAACGTATTTTTTATTTGCTGCTGCTCGAAAAGTTTAAAAGCTATTGATCCAACGGAGTCCTTTGAGGGCGAAAAGCCATGAGCTTGTAACTTTGTTAGTTATATAGCTATCTTTTTTTTATTCTATGGCCCCAATATTGACTGTAAGCTGAAAGATACTTTTGAGTTAATCTTCTCTTGAGATGGGGATACTAAAATACAATTACATACCTAATAGGTGAGAAAAAGAACACGTGCTCTCTCAAAGTGCATTAATATTTCCTATATGAATATCCGTATGTAGATATCGTGGTAAAGTTTGCCATACCTAAAAATATCCATACGTGAATACGATGGAGCGGAAGGGGTTAAGTAATCTGACACCATAGAATCTTGCGATTGAGCCGAATAATCTATTGGAAGGCGTATTAAAATTTGAAAAATAAAAGTCGTAAATAGATACTTGTAAGTAGAATACTAAGATATCTAATAGGCAAAGAAACGAGAAATACAAAAATAAAAAAAAATTAAAGGTAATTATAACCGATCATCATTTAGCCTTCTGCGGAAAAAGCTTCTAGAACTTCCTGCAGCCAATTTTCACCGATTCTTTTGACGTTTTCTATCCATCGTGTAGGTGGTTTACCTAAACTTTTTTTGTCTGCTCGTGGTATACACACCAAATTAAATCTTTGCCATATTCATAATTATATATTGCAATTCTGCTCGACTATATTTTACGTGAAAATATTGCCAGTGCGTCTATGAGCGGATGGCGGTTTGGATAAGCTCTTTAAGGTTAATCCCTAACTAACTTCCTCTGTTTGGCATCCGGGAGTTAGATGATCAGATTTTGAATATTCTAAGAGATTTTACATATTATAATAGTATAAACAGGGGGTATCTATCGTACATTGATTTTTGGTACAACTATAAACCCAATCCAGAGCCAAGCTTAAAAATTACTAATTTATTAAGAAAAGACAAAAAAATATTAACAAATAATAAGTAAAAAAATCTTTTGCTTTAACTTTTGTGAAATTTATAAGCAAAAAAGTATTTAATGCTAATAAATTAAAATAATTCCCTTATTTCTGATTTTTACGAGCATTTTTTAACAAGAAAGGATACTGCGGATCAAAGTATCTTATTAAATATCTTCAAAGACAACAAGATATGCGTTAAATTACATTTTCATGTTCTGATCTACTTTAAATTCCCCCAGTACATTTGAAGTGCCCTATATCCAAAGTTCAACCTTCTTCCGCGACTCCATTCGACGGTATTGAGGCATGAAATTTTAATTTTAAAATTCACAACCTACCTCTGCTAGAAATGAAATATTATATAAACGCTCGAAGCTTAACAATAAGTTAATTTTAATCGGTGCTTCTTGTTCGCAATTTTCTTGGAACGTTTAACTAATTTGTGTTCCGTGGAAAGGGTCTAGTTCTTTGTTTCTACATACGAGCGAGAACCAAAAGGCGTCTTCGAGTTGAGCATTAGTATTCACCACACAATCAACAAAACTTTTGTCGCAGATCGGTTTGGGGTATTGTAAGAGCAGAGGGTGTGTAAAATTATGTAATACGTCTAATTGATTTCGAGTATAGTAGATGGAAGAAAGATGGAGCAAGTTTTAAATAATTTTAGTGAAGACAATGAAAAATCATAATTAAAATATAGGGGAGAGGGGGCAAGTTGTTACATAATTGATTCTATTATTTATTTGGGCAATAGTAGATCTTTTATATGAAAACTAAAATCGGATTAAGGTAGTTGATACATTTACACAAATAATGTTAATTTTAATTTATTTAAAAAATCATATTTAACATTTTGTTATTATCAATTTAACTCAACTTTTAAATTGTAACAACATACCCCACTATGAGGCAAATTGTTACAGTCCATGGGGTAAGATGTTACAATAGAAAAAAAAATTCTAAAAACTTCCCACAACATTATTTAGTGGTCACAGAAAGAACCCTTGCTTAGCTACAAAAAATATTATAAACATAACACAAAATGAAATAAAATAAAAAATGAAAATCTGAACAAACCTGTTTACAAGAATGTTAAACTAGTCACTATCGGACGAGCAGTGAATACAAATATAAAAATCATCGTCTCTTCCACAAGCAATATGTGCCCACTTTTGACACACAATGCACCGAATCCATTCTTCGTTTTTGGACTTCGAAAATGGAGCTAAACACACCAGACACGTCGATTCCTCATCCTCTTCCGAGCTTTCAGAATCTGATTTTTTGAAGGTGTTTTTGGTAATGACGGTCCGTTTCTTACATTTTTTAACAGTAGTTTTTACCTTGTTTCTTGATTCACCTGATATATTTCTTTTGGTTGCCCCCACATTTTTTTTTCTTTGTCTTGCCTTTTCTTCCTCCTCCAAAGCTGATTTAATGGGAGTATCAGTCAAAACAGCGGAAGTTCTTTTCTTCCGACCCCCTTTGGATTTCCTTAGCATTGCTTTTGGATAAGACTTTAACTCCTGGGGCGTTATATGAGTAGGTGAATCGACAGGTTCATTTATCGCCAAGTTCCAAATCTGTGCTTGTAGAAGGTTGCTGTTGGGAAGGAGTTCTATGTGTATCGGTGCCAATAGGTGCCGGATCTATGACTACTGTTGCGTTTATATTTTCTGTTATTGGCCTATTTGTTACCTCTGCAGGCAAGAATTCATCATCTTGAAAAATTTCTCTGTTGTATGGCCAAATTCCTGTCACACTAAATCCTTTTTGTATATTGAGAGGTGTAACAGCAAGAGGAAATGAATCTTTAAGAACGATAGGTATATCGTAAATGTTCATTACTTTACCGGGATTAGATCTTAACCATGCATCTGCAGCACTATTAAAATATCTTTTAAGTGGGCAAAATACCGTCCTATCAAGCGGCTGCAACTTGTGTGATGTATGTGGCGGGAAACTTAAAAGAACCACTCCATTTTCTTTGCAAAAATTCAACACCGGAATAGACAAATGAGACTCGTGATTATCTAATACCATCAGAACGGGTTTCTCTTTGCTACATCGTACAAACTGGACGAAATGTTTCATAAACAACAAAAAGTTATCACATGTCATCCATCCAGAGGAATGAGACGCACCTACACAACCAGGAGGTCCATTGGCTACCATAACATCTTTGAATTTCTTTCTCGGAAATATTAAAAATGGAGGTACAAAATTTCCAGTTGCGTTGACAGCTAATGCCAAGGTAACAAGTTGACCTCTTTCTCCAGATGTGATAGCACCTACTTGCTTAGTTCCCCTTTTTGCAATGATTTTTGTAGGCCTTTGGACAGTTGTAAGTCCAGTTTCGTCCATATTGTACACTTCTTGGAGCTCAAATTTATATTTATCATAAACTTCGCCGAGATTGTTAAAAAACTGTGACACATTATGACGATTAAACGCGGTAGCTCGACCCATACTAGTAGCTTCAGGTGTCCGGACTGATAAAGTTCGATGCCTCTTCAAAAATCCATATAGCCAGTCTCTGGAAGCTATTTCATTAACTTTCCAATTTTCCGGAACAGATATTTGGTTGGCTGTTGCATATTGAAATGCAAATTTTCGCAAATCAGAAGTTGTAAGACCGTAATAAATTTTAGCAGAATGCTCAGTATATTCGACAAGTTCCTCTTCTTCAGCATTGTTATTTTTGGATTTTAATATTTTTCGGGCTGTAGCGTAGCCGACTAAGTTCTTGTTACTGTTTGCAGCACCTAAGTTTGATTTTCTTTTCATATAGCGGTGCAATGTCATAAAATTAACTACATAGCGAGTAGCAGCATCCCTAATTGACAAGTGTTCTTGTAAAACCGATTGCGCCGCTCTTTCAAATTGTTCGGTTGGAATAATACCCCTTGTGGTTTTCTTGGTATACGTTCGCACCATGTTAAGCTATCTGAAAACAACCAAAACAATTTCATGATAGAAAAATTTAATAAAACCTAATCTGTGTTTCTAACATGCTTTGCGAAAATAAATGTAGGTAGGTATGCTATTCATTACAAACAAATTACTATCTACAAAATATGTCTGATCATAATATTGGATTTTTAGTGAAATCATAAATTATGATAACCATATTGTAACCATTGTAGGTATTTCGATATATTCTTACATTAATGTGTTCGGGGCAAGTTGTTACAGTAACAACCTGGCCCCAGATTATTGTAACAACTGGCCCCACGTGTACGAAATGAGGTTAAGTCAACGTTTTTTGGTAAATATTGAGAATCAATTATTAACAATAGTATGCCAATAACGAGAAATATATACGCTTCAAAACTATCTTCTTCTTCTTCCTATGCCGTCCCCATTAACGGAGGTTGGCGACCACATTTTTAAAAGCTTCTCTGTCTTTTGCAACGTGGAATAATTCGTCTACAGTCATGTTTGTCCAGTCTCGAATATTTCGCAGCCATGACTTCCTCTTTCTACCTATTCCCTTTTTGCCATCATCGACTCTACCCTGCATGATGACCTGCAGAAGACTATATTATTTCTTAGTATGTATCCAAGGTATGCAGTCTTGCGTACTTTTATCGTTCTCAACAATTTTTTGTCTCGACCCATCCTTCTCAGCACTTCCTCATTGGTGACCCTGGCAGTCCATGGAATTCTCAACATTATCCGGTATATCCAAAGTTCAAAGGCTTCAATCTTTTTAACTATTTGCGCTTTTAGTGTCCATGTTTCTACCCCGTACAATAGTTGCGACCAGACGTAACATTCAAAAAACCTCAGTCTCAGCGCAGTATTCAGATTTTTGTCACAGAACAATTGTTTGAATTTTAAGAACGCTGCCCTTGCCATTTCTATTCGTACACGGATCTCTTGGTCTGGATCTAATTCTGTGTTGATGTAAGCTCCCAGATATTTATATTTTGTCACTCTCTCTATTTGCTGTCCACCAAGAGTTAGTTGTTCATTATTTATTGGACTCCTTGATACTATCATAAATTTGGTCTTATCTGTGTTGGTGTCAAGTCCCATTTGAATGCATTCACTATTTAATACTATATAATACACATATTTATACTACTTACCAATTTCTCACAAATAAAAACAAAAGCCACCTGACAACGGTACAGTTTTAGACCCGAAACCACATTCTAAGCAATAACACTATGATGGATGTCTGACTTGAGTATCAATATCCGTTCACAGATGACGGGTCGGTTGACCCAACTTTCCATAAAATATCGGCAACTCATGATACTTGCTGCGTTTTAAAATAATTGTGTAACAACTTGCCCGTGTAACAACTTGCCCCCTCTCCCCTACTGTAAAATTTCAATATTCTGACTTCATAGTTTGCCTATTTTTACATTTATATTAGTGAATTTTATCAAGTATATACTTATAGCATCAGTTTCAACACAAGATTTTCTTTTTTTTTCAGTCAAAACTTTTTGACTGAAAGAAAAACTGCAAATTAAAAAACATACCAAAGTGAAATCAGTATTATGAAAACTTTCTTTAATAGAAACTATGTAGTGGACTATGACTGCTTAATGCATGTTTATAAAACCCTAATAAGGTCTAAAATAGATTACGGTTCCATATTATATGCATCTGCCAAAGAATCTGTATTACATCACCTGACGTCATTCGAACTACGGTATTAAGAATAGCCACAGGAGCATTCCGGACAAGCCCAACAGATAGTTAAAGAGCAGAAACGAGAAAGGCACCACAATATCTTCTTCTTCACGTGCCATCTCCTCTAAGAAGGTTGGCAACCATCATGGCAATTCGCACTTTCGACGCCTCTGCTTTAAAGAGGTCAGCAGAAGTGCAGTTAAACCAAGCTCTCAAATTATTTAACCAGGAGATGCGTCTTCTTCCGCGACTCCTTCTACCCTGTATTCTTTCTTGCATGATTAATTGCAACAAGTTATAACGCTCGCCCCTCATGACATGTCCCAGGTATTGCAATTTTCTAACTTTAATTGTATTTAAAACCTCTTTATCTTTTCCCATTCTTCTCAACACCTCGACATTCGTGACTCTATCCACCCAACTTATTCTTAATATCCTTCTGTAGGCCCATAACTTGAAGGCTTCCAATCTGTCCGAAACATCGTTCTTTAAAGTCCAAGCCTCTAACCCATAAAATAATACGGAGAACACGTAGCATCTCAGAAGTCTTATCTTTAAAGAAATTGAAATGTCCCTGCTGCAGAGTACTTTTTTCAGTTTGTTGAAAGTATTTCTTGCCTGTCCTATTCTTTCCTAAATCTCTTTTGTGTACTCATTATTTTCGTTAATTATTGTGCCCAGATATTTATATTTTTCAACCTTTTTAATGTGTTCTCCATGTATTGTTATGTTTTCTTGGCGCTGTTGGGTTTTTGTAATTACCATAAATTGTGTCTTTTTTGTGTTTGGGGACAGTCCGTTTTCTTCACTGACTTCTACCACTCTGTCAACCATTTGTTGTAAATCCTCAAGACATTCCGCTAATAAAATAGTGTCGTCGGCAAACTGTATATTATTGATTGGTCGGCCATTTATTTTGATTCCCATAGTTAGTTCTTCTAGTGCTTCCTGGATTATTTCCTCTGAATACAAATTAAACAAAGTAGGAGACAGGACACAGCCCTGCCTGACGCCCCTCTCAATCTGTATTTCGTTTGAAACGACGTTGCTCTCTTTTACCACAGCGATCTGATTATAATAGATAGCGCTAATGATCCTGATGTCTCTCATATCTAAGTTTTTCTTTTCAAGTAATTCGATAAGACGGTTATGTCTGACCTTATCGAAGGCTTTGTTGTAATCCAAGAAACACATATATACTGACTGATTAACATCCATGCACCTTTGAACAAGTACATTCACAGCGAACAAGGCTTCCCTCATTTCCAATGCATTTCTAAATCCAAATTGTGTGTCACTTATGTCCTGCTTAAGTTTGTTGTGTATTCTTCGGTGTATAATTTTTAAAAATATTTTGAGAGTATGACTTATTCAACTTATTATCCGGTGGTCTTGGCATTCTTTTGCATTTGGATACATTAAACTCTCACATATGCATTTGCCGCTAATTCTAATCTGAACAATCCAACTATATACAATATATTCATTGATCGTTTTAAAAAATTATATGGTAAAACTCTTATGGTTTTACAAATTCCGATATCAAATACCTATTCCAACTTCATAGGAATTCCTTCTCCTTAGAGAATAAGCCTTCCTCAATTAGACACATCCTTAAATATCTTTACAAAGAACGGTTCTCCCTAATCCTTAATAAAAAATACCTTCATCAAAAAACTTACAAAATTTTCTAACTTCTATCATGTATGCACAGATGTTTCTAAAACATCTACTGCTTTTTGTCAGCTGTAGTTACTTCAAATATTACACTTGAGTATAAACTACCATCTTTAAGCTGCATATATACGGGTGAGCTATATGCCATCTACCAAGCTCTCACTCATAATAACTCCGATTATATATCCAAAGCTCTTATAATTACCGATTCCCTGAGTTCCATCAATACCATTAACCACCTTTACACAACACATCCAAGTGCTCTATTAATTAAAAAATAACTAGCTACCATACAAAACACCAAGCATACTGTACAATTTCTATGAGTTTCTTTACACATTGCACTTCAAGGGAACGAAGAAGCAAACCGCATTGTCCAACAAGCAAGAAACAGTGGATCCGCTAGTGAAATGATAAATGTAGTCCTAAATGAATTAAAATCATTTGTTAAAGCAAAGGTTAAAAAACGAGTGGGACAGTTCAATTTCAAAACTGCGCGAACTGAAAACATATGTAAAACCGTGGAAATATCAAATTTTCAACAGGGCTCATCAAGTCGTTCTTACTCGACTTCATCTAGGACATACACTACTTACCCACGGGCAAATAATCGGCCATACTAATCCTACTTTGTGTGACAATTGTAATGTTCCACTCAGTGTTAAGCATGTCCCTGTAGAGTGTCCAAGATACCAGTTGCAAAGACAGACCAACCAGATCATCGAATCAACAAGTGAAATCTTAGGAGAAAAATGTAAAATTGAACAATTGGTAAAATTCCTTAAAGACATTAATATACTTAACAACATTCTCTTGCCTTGAGAATGAGTTGGTGGATTTGTGGTGAGCTGCCTGCGAATTTGGTAGCTGAGAATTTTAAGACGAAGTGGTTATTGTTTGTGCAATAACGCTATTACAATAATACTTCATTGGTTCAATAATTGTTATAAACTCCATAACAAACTCGTATTCTATTTAGTTTACACTTTTCTCGACGAGGGAGACAAAAGCCGTCTTGTTTGATTATGGGTTCTTTATTAGGTAAGAATTTCTAATGTTTGGACTCCATTTTCCAGCCAGTGTTCGTCAGCAGTGAAATCAGCAAAATTTGTAGCAGTTTTACTAGGTGGATGTCTGGATCTTAGTCTTAACTGTTTTTGGTCTAGATCAGTGATATCTGTATTTATCGGCCGTGTTGCTGCTGGTTCCTTAAAGTAGTAGAAAAGGAAGACCAAAAAAGACCTGGGGGAGACGCTTAGGCAGGACATTTCAGTAAAGGGTATTAATATTGACATAGATACTTATGGAGAAATTTAATTAGGGAAGCTGACTCCGCATAGGGATAAAGGCAAATAAAATAATGATGATTTAAGATATTTAATAAATTTCGGTATAATAAAAAGAATATTAAAATAAAATAAATCGAAATTACAGAAAATTTTCATAGGGTAGCTTCTGTTTACATAAAATTATTAATTATTTACAATTTATTGTAAATTCAACAAAAATCATCCTAACAATATTGTTATAAAATTTTTGTTTTGCAAAAATTGTATATATAACAGGTATATTCTTTAAGTACGAAAAAATACATCGGAATTAAAAAAAACCTTAAAATCCATTTAAAAAAACCGAAGATATAGTTTATAGGTCGGGTTTCCTCCTCCACAACTCCAAGCTGACTTAATTAGAGCTCCACATTTTAAAGCTTAGGCTATGGCTCCACGGGCGACAGATTGTCGCTAGCAGTAGCAGTAAAATGTAGCTTGATAATAAAGTTTTTTCATACAATTTTGTGTCTCAAACCATAACAAAAAATTATAAGTTCTAAGAAAGAAATAAATCCAATATTTTCTTTATCGATATTCTAGATAACAAAAATCAATGGATGGTTTTTTTTTCAATCCCAATTAACCGTAACAAACTGTACTTTATAATAGATGCCATTATTAAACAAGAAAAAGTTGAATAAAGAGAATAAACAGTTTTTATTGATTTCCCGAAAATCTATTTTTTGTATTTCCTTCTTCGAACTGGTCATTCATTTCTATATAAGTGGTTGTCTAATCATGTCTTATAAATAAAATTTTAATAATTATTGTTTATAGTAAAATTTTATTATCCTTCAGTACTAATGTTTCGTTTTCGATAGCTTGGCGTGATTCATAAATAAAAGAATGCAACAAAGCAGATTTTATGTCGCATCAGAATTTTTTAAATTATTGTTACATGAAAAAGCAAGTTAGATATTGGAAAAGGAAGATTCATTACATCAACCCAATATGATAAATGAATATAATCGACATATGGGAGCCGTCGATCTACTTGATAATTCAGTAGCTAATTACAGAATACGCAGAGGTAAGAAGTGGTGGCGGCCCCTTTTTATTCTAATGAAAGTTAAATAGATAAATATTTTGTTTTTTTTTTATTTTTAGGTAGATACATGTATAGGATTATAAAATATGTAATTTGAAATCTTACTTTAAGGTAGGTAATTGCTAATTTTTCTTCTGGGCTTAGGCTATCACGCATTGATGTATCCTTTCTTCGTATGACATCTTCTATTTCACATAATAGAAAATTAAAAGAAGACACTGACATTCTGTAATATTTAAAAAACTTGTCAGAATATTCTTTTAATTTGTTGTGTAAAAGAAAAAAATTTCCCTCTGTCTGTCTAGGCACTAAAACAGGGTGAATCTACCATTTTCGTTGTTTTGTGACCCTACGTCGACGGCACAATGCCAATATTAAAGCAATTTTTTGTTGAAATGATAGATTATCCATACTATATTATTGTATTATCGGTGTGAATTGATTTATTTATTGTATCTGCTATATACACGGACATTATATAAACGGACAAGATACCACTGATTGTAGCTGCGTCATATTAACGCTCATGGAGCCACTGCAAGACCAAAACGCGGCGATATGCGCGCTGTAAACTGTTGCTCGTGGAGCCATGATTTTACTGCTTTACTGCCGCCGTAATTTTACTGCTACTGCTAGCGACAATCTGTCGCTCGTGGAGCCATAGCCTTATAGACGACTCTTGAAATTCAGCGGTAGTTTTTTATTAATCACATTAAAACCTTAGTCCTTGATATAACAAATTCCGCTAATTAGATATCTTAATAGTTATAAGTAACCAACTATGAATTTAAGAAAGGGACTAACTTGGTCCCAAATTATCGTACAACTTTTTTTAGAACTTTGTCAAGAAATGCCAGCAGTTTAAATATAACAAATAATTTTCTTGTGGGCAATAGCACAAAAGTTATTGTTTATGAGCAAAAACAAAGTTTTTTCCACCAGATAGGTTTTCTTCCACCTTTTAAAAATTCTTTTAACAGAATATCTCTCCATCTTGCTTATGGTGACGGTAGATTAACTATAAGTTTATTTTTTTTTGACTTGTATTATTGAAAAAAAGGTTTTTTGGAATAAATAATTTAAATTACTTTTAAACTAATGTATCATTCTGAAATTTTGACAATATTTTTATTACTACAAGACCCAATTTTCAACGTAATATCAAGGTTGTAGATTTATTTTTAATGTTCTGAGAAACTAGTTAGTAAATTCATCATCATCTTTGGCTCGACAATCCTCTGTGGATCTTGGCCTGCTCTAAGATTCGTCGCCATTCTGTTCAGTTTCTGGCAACATGTTGCCATCTTCTGATTTTTAATATCCGTAAGTCGGTTTCAACTCCATCTAACATTTTTCTGGCATTCGTATTTAGTTAGTAAATTAACATTCATAAATCGCAATTTTAAAGTTTGTCTTTTATCAAATAGTTAACTGAAATTTATTTTTTGAGACTATAAATTGGAGGGTTTTAAGCTTAATAATTAAAAATATAAAAGATATTTTGTAATATTGGGCAAAAACGCTTGTTTAAAAATAATGTTGTTTTAAATAAATTTCGATATACTCTTTGATTTATTTTTTATATATTAGCTCAAGTCCCTTGCGTACTTCCTATGTCATTTAAAACAGTGTGGCAACCTCCCTTTGGCAACTCTTCTTTGTATACCTACTCATAATTAATAATTCATTTCTCACTCTGACAAAGTATATAGGAATTGTGTACTTTAAAAACAAAACCCATCTCGTAAGAAAACATTTCTGGTTTACCTCTTTCTGCCATTTATCCTACAACTGCCATAAAACCATCTTTTTGATGTTAAAACTTTTTGATAACTTCCCTTATATCTCGTAATTTATATCTTTTGTTTCACTACTCGTAAATTTGAATTTAGAAGTGGAAATACATCAGAACGGCTTATATGCTGTGGGATTTACGTAAAAGCTTCAAATGTTAGAATGTTTTTACCGAAATCAAGATATAAAAGCAAAAGCTAACTGAAAGGCAGAAAATCGATTCGAACATTTTATTTATCAGTGTGAATGGTTTATATATGACTACGTGGATAACCATTTTAAAACTTCTTTCGTTGGTGCCTATTTTTCATGTCATTCACGGCACACTTCCACTGCTTCAATCTTTCTCTTTAAGATTTCAATTAGACGTTAAGTTTCTACGCTATAAAGCAAAGCTCTTTTATAAGAGATTTATATTGTCATCATCCTAAAATACTGTGAATGTTTTAATGTATTAGAAGTAAAATTTTGCAAAAAAAACTTAAACGTCAAGTAAAAATAAATAAATAGCAGACCTGCAGAAATAAATATTCGAATGGTACATCGTTGCAAAGGCGATTAGAAGGCCTTTTAATTGAGGTGTCCCGTGACTTTAGTCTGTATTTAAAACATCGTCGATTATGTCAATACGCCAACACTGATGAAAACTGATGACAAAAATTCAAATTCACGTGTTTTAAGATCTTACTAGAAGTTTTCTGTTGCTGAAGTAATAAATTTATTCCATAGATTTGCATGACACTGTATCATATTAGTTAATACTATCAATATTGTCATTGTACATTATCTAAAGTTTAATCATAAGTGACCAACGCACAACCGTGCCTTCAAAAACAAATTGTATGAGTGTCCTGAGTCTATTTTCTCAGGAAAATTTAAGGCAATTTCTGAAATCAGCTAAATATTAAAAGTGATTTTTACGAAGAAGTAAAACATTTTGTAGACATCGTTAAAAATAAGTTCCCAATGATCAGATCGCTCATTGTGTTGAATGTTCTAATTCGCAAGTTAATGCATGCAAAAGCGTAAAGTATATAAATCAAGCGGTATCAATTGACAATTTATCATATTGCTCAACTTTATTGGTAACTCTAGCGACCTTCTCGGCCACAAAAGCGGGAGCATCGGTGATATATTCACAGCGTATTTGTGAATGAACGAGTAAAGACGTGATTAAGCACAAGTAGGCCATGTGTCTCCTCGTTATAATAGCGAAAGAGAAAGTAGTTTTTCAAGATCAAACCCGACACCGAATAATCGTCGGTCGTTTGGTCGTTCCCAGCGATTTTTACCGTTTTCGGATCGGAGACTCATTGTTAAATGATTACTGCCATTATTCCATTGAAAAAGTAGATCAAATCGATCGTTGGGATATTGCTAAAGAGTTTGAAGTGTGTAGATAATCAAATTACTGCTCAGTTTGAATAATTACAATCATGGTGTTATTAAAACGCTTTCAGAAAAATACGTGAAAAATCAACATCAAAATATTTAAATTACTTGCAGAAAATAAAAACAAAAGTCTAAACTTGACAATACTACTGTTCAACAAAGTGTATAAACTAGTAAAATACTATCAGACTATTTACAATAAACAATCGTTTAACTACTCAAAAACACTTTGTTATTTTCACAATACTGTGACTTCCGAATATTAAGTATAATGTCTTATGTCCTAAAACGTTCCTGAAAATCATTTATACGTATCATTTATCATCATTATTTATTTATAAGCATTTAAAGGAAGTGCGAATACCAAATGGGTAACAGTTACTTAAGATTAAGACATGAAGTAAGAATACGAGAAACAGAGGATGCAGAGACATAAATGCAGATATATATTCATGTCTCATAGACTATAGATAGAAATTTGAATCATCAAAAGATGATCAACATTCCAACTGGAATAGGCAGAACCTAAGCGTTATTTAAATTCTCTACACACACCAATCTGCAATATTTACTTAGGCTTATAAGGACCTGGTCTTCGGCGTTTTTGAGCTCAGGATGTTTCGGGCTCCCATATCTGCTAGAATCAATCTTCAAATTCAAGCTTTTTCTGTTGTTCCAACGTCTAATTCTTAAGTAACCTTGTGGCCTTACAGAAAGCCACAAGTCTCTTGGGATTTCTTTTTTTAGCTCGGTTGCATAAAGGTCGAACACAGAATCTGATAACTCTGATAGGCCAGTGCCCGATACTTTCAGAGGACGTGAGAATGTAAGAAGGTTTCCTAATCATCTCATAGATGGCACCGTATGCCAATCTAAGCAGATATGGTCGGTAAGCATACTGACCACTAGAGAGCATCTTCTACGGTTTAGAACAAGACGTTGGACCATAAGACTGTTGGATATCCTCACTATATAAAGTCTGACCTTTTTCATACTCCACAACTGGAAAGAAGCTGTCTGAGACTACCTCGACCAGTACTGCAGGGCACTCTAATCACAGGTCGAGTGCCACAGACTCAAACGGGCGTCAGCCTCTTTGTTTCCTTTTACACCTGTGTGTCTCTGTACCTATTTAAGTTGACTCTATTGGTCGTCGCATTATCAGCAACTGCTGTGTAAAACACAAGAATCATCTTAGAGCTGAGTTCTGAGTCAACTATCCTGTTAGGTAGAACGAAAACAGAGTGGTCCCACGTGAGCTCGTCTCAGATATTAGGAACGCAATTCGTTGACCAGTGAGACTTATGGACTCATCTTCCTTCTAGCAGCCTTTATACCGACTACCGATACCTCAAACGACGACCACATTATTGTTTCTACGTACGGGACGTAAGAACTAGATCGCGCCCTGTGCTCATTGTTGCGATTATGACACCTTAAGTGACGGGTCATTAACTCTCGTTCCATTCCATTGCTCAACTTATACGATCGGTAGGTTTCAACACCGGACATCCAATTGGTCGCATCTTACCACTAGTAGGGACCAGCACCCTAGCGGTATTCCTTCCTAGCGTAGGAAGCTACCATGGTCGTAGGTATTTAAGGACTTTTTAAATGTTTCTCTTTATCTTTAAACTATTCCTTGTATTGCATGACCCCATCGTCGATTGTTAATTATTTTCTTTTTCTTAATTCCTAGTGATTATCTAGCTGCTTCGTATATTCTATGAACTACGTTGTTGTAAATGTCCTTAGTAGATTTTTCTGTGATTTCTCTCAGTTTTTGAACCAATTTTTTTCAGATACAGATATTTGCTGATTTCTTCTTATAAACTCTCTTAATTAAGGTAAGCTATTTATAGTTCTTTTATGTAAGGTTCCTTATTTTCATTTTTGTATTCTGTATTTTTTACAGGGGAGAAAGTTTTTTAAAATGTGTCATAAACGTTTAATTTGGATTTCTATGGTGTGACCAATCAAAGTGCTCCCTTGACAATAAAATAAATCACAACATGAATTTGTTTTCTTAAAATTTTTGTTAGATATTTTATTTTCTGTAGTAAGTGTTCGGTAAAGGTACAAAAAACTTCACGTCTTTCCATATGGTTGTTTTTGTGTCTCTCTTACTTTCTCTTTTTTCCTCTAACGTCCTGTATAATTGGAAAATAAAATTACTCGAAACCGAGTATCCCAAAAAGATCAACTTTAGCCACTAAGTGAAATTAGACTAACACTAACGAATTTTAATCCTCTCATTTGGTCTTTCTCTTCCACAAACGGTCCACAGTTATCGTCGCAGACATCTTGACAAAATAATAATCGCGACCTCTACCCTGAATACGGACTCTTGACCTTCCTCGGCAATTTCGGATTAAGCAAGAACGTTAGTTAGGGAAGATACGGGGACTATTAAATTGTAATAGGAACAGTGGCTGAGGTAGAAAGTTGGTTTGGTTCAAATTATATTGGATGTGGTAATGGTAGTTTGATGAAAGTTTTATTATGATTGATGGTGTTGTTACCAAGTTTAGATATGTAATATAAGCAATATATCGAAGAACGAACAGTCTATTACAATATACAATAAATCAAATTTTAACGTGATTATATATCGCTAAATAATATATATATATATATATATATATATATATATATATATATAGCTGATATTACGCTAAATGATATTAAAAATTTAATTCAGACCGCAAATTCACGAAAACAATTTACGTAGAAACCACAAAAGCATAAGAGGTAAAACTGCTATCGCTTTGTTGAATTAAATGGCCAAATATATGGTCTAGGAGGACAAATTCTTTAAACTTCTCGTGTTCGAATCAGTATCAATAGTGTGTTATGAGTCATTTCAGCATTCCTGCTTCATCAGATACTCGGGCTGATACAAATTCAAACTTGGAAAGTCTAACGAATGTCTTCTAAAACTTGACTTTGAACTTGCCTAAGTGTCTGATGAAGCAGGGATGCCGAAATCACTCATACCACACTATTGATACTGATTAGAGCACGAGAAGTTTAACGAATTTATCCTCCTAGGCCATATATTTGGCCATTTAATTCAACAAAGCGATAGCAGGTTTACCTATTACGTTTTTGTGATTGCTGTGTAAATTGTTTTCGTGAATTTGCGGAATAAATTAAATTTTTAATATCATTTAGCTGATTAAGACGCCTTTTGCCATTAGCCTGGTGTCCCAGATAAGTCACTTTAAAAAGTCTAGAATTGTTGAGTTTCGTGAAGCCTGTCTATTAATAAAGTTCCTAGAAGGACCAACAGATACCTATGCAGCTAACTAAAGTGTGAACAAACGTGTGAGGCCAATGACACCGAGCGAGGGGCTCTAAACATCAAACAAGAGGATTCACAGAGCACAAGATCACCGATTAAGTCTTCTGGCTCTAAGAGGCACATCCACTAGTACTCGAGCCAATCTAAATCAGTAATTTGCAGAGCATGGTAGGATGTTTGAAATGCGTACGATATATCCTCGAATACGACAGTTTGGTACTTTTTTCTTATTGTCTACATTGGGAGCAACCTCCCACAGCTGAACATCGGTGTAAAAGTTTGCTCCGATGTAGAGAAACAATTCTATGAAACCGAAAATATGATTAGGTGGTCTTTAGTGATGCATGCACCTTCTCTCTGGCAATGCATAATAGTGGAGCAAGAGTGAGAAAGCCACGGAGTAAAAAACATGACCCACGATTTTACAGAGGGTAAAACGTTTATCCCACAGTGGAGTTTATGGTAGGGGCGCTATTGTCTATGGTCGCAGATCACCATTCGTTTTTATCAAAAACAATATGATAGCTCAACTTTATGTTTAGCAAGTAGTGGAGCTTCATCTTATTCCATACCTTAATACCACCCAAAACCTTATTTTTCAGCAAGGCAATACCAGACCGTCTATTGATAAAGAATCTTTAGTCTTTATGGATCAATTTCACATCAATCATTTATCTTGGTGATCACGATCGCCTTTTCTGTCTCCAATTGAATATGTCTGTTAAATGAAGAGATATGAGAAAAAGAAGGGACACCAGGAAGTCCTTTATATATCTGCATCTGTAGTCTTTGTTATAAGTGTTCTCAGATGCGTGAATTTCTTTAATGTTTTGATTTTCAGTCTATATTATTCACTTATTTCTTTTTCTATTGCAGGACAGTCTTCTCTAACTATCATAATCATAATTTGGATTTTTTCGGATATTACCCGCTCAATTTTTACTGCTTGAGGTTGATTTTAGTAAATATTTAATATTAATCTTATACTCCGTTCGTCCAGGTTTTTCTATAAGAATTTAATATCAGAGGCCTTGTTATAATTCATGAAGAAGACGTAAAAGACTTGATTAAAATCTTTAAATAGGAATATTAATGGCAAATACGTTTTTTTTTGTGCTTACGCCATTACAAAAACCCTGCATACTCTATCAAATGCCTGTTTAAAAGCTATGAATATCTGATGAGGCTCACGCGTATTTTCGTGAGTATCGTCCAGGTTTTTCTATAAGAATTTAATATCAGAGGCCTTGTTATAGTTCATGAAGGAGACGTAAAAGACTTGATTAAAATCTTTAAATAGGAATATTAATGGCAAATACGTTTTTTTTGTGCTTAGGCCATTACAGAAACCCTGCATACTCTATCAAATGCCTGTTTAAAAGCTATGAATATCTGATGAGGCTCACGAGTATTTTTCCATTATCTGTTTTATTGTAAATATCTGGTTAATAATAGAGCGGAAGGGCTAAATCCGCATTGATAATCCCCAACGATTTATTTGGTGTATGTTTTGGTTCTTTCTAGCAGGATGTTTGTAAGGTTTTATTGTAAATATCTGGTTAATAATAGAGCGGAAGGGCTAAATCCGCATTGATAATCCTTAACGATTTATTTGGTGTATGTTTTGGTTCTTTCTAGCAGGATGTTTGTAAGGTTTTCGTAGAAAATATGTAGGAGCGTAATCTTCTGTAGTTAATGCAGTGCTTTTTGTTTCCTTTTTTGAGGATGGGTAGAATAACCCCTCCTTAGCATTCATCTGAGCCAACTATATACCAATAACGTTTAGTTCTATTTTATAGTTTATTCTGGTATGTATTATTATTTAAAGGGTTTTTATTATTCTTTAGGTTTGTAGTCTGTTTTACGACAAAGTACTAAATATTTCCGACTTAAAAAGAATGGCAATGCCAATTCGGTAATGTTAAAGAGTTCTAAGTTTGTCGATACAGCTCATAAGAGACTTATTCATACCGAAATACTGATACTGATAAATTACATATTTATTCCCTCAAACTGTTTTGTTTAAGAAGTATTTTGTTCTCTTGATACTTATAATAATTCAGTTTTTATCGCATTATAATTGGTTTTTTTGCCCATCTGAAAAATATTTGGTTTTCAGAGTTACGAAGTATGAGACGATAAAATATTGTCATATTTTTTGTTGAGAAAAGGTACACTAACCTCCGGTAACATCTTTAAAAAAAATCAGTGCTATTTATACACACAACAATCAATTGTCTACGTAGGCGTCAAGATTTCTCCGGCGCTTTCGTCAACAAATCTTCAATTTTAAAAGTAAATATTATCGTTTCTCTTCATTCCGATGTGAAATGTAACAAGCTTTTCCAATTTCCTCTTTATTTTTGTTATTTTACCCCTAAACATATTTTACAAATCCTTTCCTTTACGCCCACCTTAAAATGCTAATTGCTGAGTTGGTGAATCTATATCGGAGACTTTTTGGGAAATTTTATTGACAAAATATGATTTGTTCTATATAGGGTGAATATTAAAAAGTGTTGCAGAATCCGCGAAGTCACGTTCTTTATTGTCATTGTTAACTGTATTTTATTTCTACATATACATATACCTTGGTTTTTATGGGGTCACGTTTTTGGCTTTTTTCATATTGTTATTTCTTTTGCTTGTATACAATTGTCCTGCTCATCCTGTATTGCGCGACCTTCAAAACATCTAACTCTCTTTTCTGCCAGCAAACACAACAAGTGTCCTTCAGCCCATGGATCAAAGTGTCATCAAGAGTTTGAAAAGCCATTACAGGAGAAGACTTTTGATAGAAATGGTTGAGAATAATGGCGATCTTAAACTAAACATTCTTGACGCCATCCTAATGATTAGTAAATCCTGGGACGAATTGACGAGCAATACAATAAAACATTCCTTCAAACACGCAGAATGGCTGGAAGATCAAGGATTGACTGATGATGAAGATGACCTGCCATTAGATGTTTGGGCCAGACAGTTTGAACTTACTATCACCTACGGACCGGAAGAGCTAACACATTTTGAAGAAGTTGATGAAAATGTAGCTACAATATCTGGACTTTCTGACGAGGACATCCTGCAAGCAGTTCGTGTAGAAGAAGAAGAAAACAGTGACTCGGAAGTGGAAGCAGAGCCAAAACCAGCTCCGACCCCTCAGCAGGCATTGGATGCAGCAAAAGTACTGCATCGATTCTTCATCCACAGGAAGACGATATGAGTGCTGTGGAAGATTCTATGCGTCTTCAGGACATGGTCAGGTCAGTTCTGTGGAAAGGGAAAAGAAGACAGACCAAGGTGACAGATTTTTTTGGTAATGTAGGCTAAATATATTTTACAGTAGCACATTATTTTTTTTTATTGTACAGTACACATGTTTTAATTCATTCAAGTACAGTCATTTTTTATACTGTCTTGCTTATATGTATTATTCGTTAATAAATCTATGGGGAATACAATGTTAATTCATTTATATTCGTTTTGAAATTTTTTTTAAATTAAAATAGGTTATTTAGTACAGTATTATTAATATTACAGTACCGAATTTTCTCTCTCTGTATAACGATCTCTCCTTATAACGATGAAAATTCCCGGTCCCTTGCATATCGTTATAGAGAGAGAGGACTTTAATTATTATAAAATGTAAGGAATAAGTCTAAGGCTGTTACATTTTCAAAAGGTTCTTTAAAATATACATGTAATGAAATCTAATCACAATTCATTCAGCAAAACACCATGTATATTCTAAAAAATACGAAAAAAAAAAAAACGCCAACGGATCAGACTTCTCCACAACAATACAGTGAAACGCTCACGGGTCGGATGGAAAGTAAAGAACTAAAATCATCCCACTGATAGTTCATAAACTATTCAACTCTGGCTTGGCACCAAACAATTTATTTTTAATGCCTGCTTTTTCAAGATAAATTAAAGTTGAATATTGAAAATGCGTTTAAAAATATTTAGATTTATATAAAACCTGCAATGGTGTTCATAAAGGGTTTTTTGTATAGAAAATTATTTTACTATATTTTGTTACACACGTTATGTAGCATTTTTTTTATCGAGAATACTATTAAAGCATATTTTTTAATTGTTAGTTCTCGTTAATCGAGATTGTAGTAAAATACTCTTTGTACGCCTCTGAAAATTTGAAACTAAATAACTAACTAGCTTAACTACAATCTAATTCTCCATCTTCCTGTCTAGCTGGAAATCCAGCCGAGGATTATTATTGTTTCTTAGCAGTTTGGGACTTTGTTCGATCTGATAGCATCAGATGACTATCGAGATGGAATCAGCCATATATGGTAGGAAGCCATTTGTTTTGTCCCTTATTAGTCGCATATGACAAAAAAGTATAAAAGAGAGATTATAGCGAACATTGACGTGGGTGGACAGCCATTCTGGTTTTATATATAAGTACAGGGATTATAGAGAACGCAAATTAAAAATGATAATTTATGAGTACCTTGTTACCATATATGGTAATCGGAGAGTCAAATTGGGGATTAATCAGGTGAGAATTCAATTCCAATAAATCAGAACAGTTTTTCGTTTTGCCAATCACATTAGAGACGAAATGAAAAATTGCTTTGAAACAATGTAAAGAAACTATACCTCAAAATTATAAAAAAAATATATAAAGATATTTAAAAATAAAAAAAAAATAATCCTACTGTTTTTTGTTAAGTAAAATATCGAAATATTAGGTCTATTAGCACGAGCACTAAGATTGGAGAGACGAGCTCTAAGCCCTTATTTAACAGCAGATATTTATTTCCACTACAATCTGAGATAAATCAAAAAATAAAAATAAAAATAAAAACGTTTATTGCTCTTAATATAATTGACATTTCACACCTACGATATTTCAACTTAAGATACCATAGCCCTCTTTCTTGACGTCCCGTTTCCGCACCGCCTACTGGTCGGTCTGCTTCCTCTCAGATCTTGATTTTTTCTTTCCTGGACGCCTGGTATTCTTTTTCTGTAGGTTTTGTTTTCGGCTTTGTACCTACTTTTCTTATTGACTGTCTTCGGCAAACACCCGGTTAGACCCTGATATAGTCGATTAGTCTATGTTTTGATCTGCACATCCTCTGGATCTGATTCTTGGCGAGGATGTCTCTGGTCTTAAGGAGTCTCCTTGTGGCTTGTTGGAAGAAGTATCTTGTCCTTTTCTCAGCCGCCTCCTTCAGGGGTGTATACTGGAGCCTTTATTTGATGGTTGCCTTTGTTATTATTTATTCCGAAGTTGATCCATCGGTGATCCTGTAGCATGACGTTTTCTTAGCTTCTAGCTTCTTCCAGTTGGTTTTCGATGTGCAGCTCCATACTGGGACAGCGTACAAAATTACCGTTCTACCGTAGGCTTGGTATAAATAGATCCGTGTCGTCTGCGCAGAGGGATGTACTTGTTCTTGGATTTGTTGGTAGACCTGAAACAAAAATGTTGTATAAAATGGGCGAGAGTGTACTGCCCTGAGGCGTCCAGACCGTATCATATGCCTTCTCGATATCTAGGATTGCCATTCTTTGTTGAATCTGATTTTCGTGTCGCTGATGGCTTGCTAGTTGGAGTTCGCATTTTCTTCCTCTTCTAAATCCAAACTGGTTCCCCTGAATGATTCTTCTTCCTTCTTTAGGTTACATCAGCCTCCTGTAGATGATTTTCTCTATTATTTTTCTTATTGCTTCCATTAGTGAGATTGGTCTGTAGCTTTCCGGTCTTCTTATGTCCTTCCTTGGTTTTAGTAGAGAGATGATCTTACCATACTTTCAGTTTTTCGGAAAATGCGCATTTTCTAGGTAGTATTTAAAGATATAGTAAAGGCAGTCTTTCTTTTTTATCTTTTTTAGCAGTTCCTCGAGAGCTATGTTATGGATTTCTTCTGTTCCTGGTGCTCTGCTTTCTTTTAATCTTCTAATAATTTTGGCAACTTCTGTTGGGTTGACGTAGTCTTCTTCCTCTACTAAAAATTCTTAACTTTGGTCTTCTTTTGTTTCTTTCGTATTCTGTGTTGAACTCCTCAAAAATTCTTGCATCCGACATGTCTTGGTTTTGCCTGTATGTTGCTGCTACTCTTATTACAATTACATCCACTTTTTCTTGGGTTTTGATGTGAGTTCCATTATCTAAGATCAGAGAGAAACATTTCCCATTTTTTATAATATGTCTGAATTTCTTGAGGCTGGGGTTAAAGTAAAAGTGGATATTATTACTAAGGGTTGAATTGAGGTAATGATTTTTATTAATAATGTTGAGAATTATAAGAATTTTATAGGAAAAAATATGACATTGTTTTTGCCATGTGAAAAATTGAACAGTTGTATTTAGTAGTCTTGGATCATTTGGATCGAAAATTTAGTTCATTTTTATTTCTTTATATGGATCACTTAGTTAAATATTTTAAATCTTCAAAATGCTTAAAAAAATAATAAGTAAAATAATAAATATATATTTAATATTGTGTTTAATTCATTTTGTTTGTTTGTTTCAGGTAAGTGTTTCCATGGGATATAACTGCAGGTTTATAGAACCTGAAAGGTAAATACTATGATAATATAATGGTAAAAAGGTTGCAATGTCAGCCCATGATACTAATGTAGAGGAGATAAGTCAATCCTTATAATCTTAAGTAGTTATTTGTTGTACATAGTTGAATTTTATGCAACCGGTTTTGAGGCTTACAGTCTCATCATCAGGCGACAGTATAAAGGTCTTTGTTCTAACAAAAAGTAAAGGGTAAAAACAACATGAAACAAATAATGAGCATCTAATAGAAAACAAGAGTTAAAATCAAAATTAAATTAATCAAGTAAACAATTAAATCTAGGTGTCTTTTTAGAGGTATAGAATTTGAAATGGAACAAAACAAAGATAATTTTTGTCAACTGACATGAAATTGACCTAATTCGAAAATCTTTTGGCATTCTAATTACAATCTGATTGATATATCTTCCCTATTCTTCTTCGAGCTTTATTTTATCTGATAAGTCTTCTTTATATAACAAACCGTACTCTTGTGAAACATCTCAAATACTCAAATCTAGGATTAGTCTTCATAAAAGTGATGCACGCCTTCATCTACAGTGTTGTGCTTTAGCTAAATACGTCCATTCTACACATCATTCCATGGACTTTGATAATACCACCGTTCTTCACCATGAGAATAACAAATTCAAAAGGGAAATTCTTAAAATATTCTACATTTTCCTTAATGATTTCTCTACTATTATTAAAGGTGATATTAACAATCTGAGAGATACATATTACATACATATTTACACGGTTCAGATACAGGCCATATATCGACTTCACATAAATCAAACTTGACGGGGAACACCTAGTTGGAATAAATAATAATAATAATTACAAACAAAATAAAATATTTGTCATTACAATTAAATAACTTTTGGTTATTAATTTAGTTAACAATTTTAATAATTTAAAAAAGAAATGTATAATTATTGTCCAAAAAGGAGAAGACAGTTAAGATTTGATTTCACGTACAGGGCGCTTGCGCATCTGCTTATGCGTATTTCGGCCCAATAGGCCTCCTCAGAACGGCTTTCGCAAACGCTCTGAACGTGAAATAAATCTTTTCTGTCTTAGGAAGCAACTCTAACATGGCTTCGTATAGACGCAATGTAGCGACATCTGATAATAAAATCGTAGACTAATTTTTGAAACCAAATTCAAGAATTCCACTTTAATCTGTGCCTTCTAAGAATTGCAAGGTAAAACAGACGTTGATAAAGATGTTAAGAGAGACATGGGGAATCTAAAAATTGCATTCCACAACATATCTCCTCAACTAAGCAAAATTCTTAGCGAATTGGTTTCTAGTACTCGTACAGAGTATATCGAAATAAAAAGGAAAAGACAGTTAAGATTTGATTTCACGTACAGGGCGCTTGCGCATCCGCTTATACGTATTTCGGCCCAATAGGCCTTATCAGAACGGCTTTCGCAAACGCTCTGAACGTGAAATAAATCTTTTCTGTCTTAGGAAGCAACTCTAACATGGCTTCGTATAGACGCAATATAGCGACATCTGATATTAAAATCGTAGACTAATTTTCGAAACCAAATTCAAGAATTCCGCTTTAATCTGTACCTTCTAAGAATTGCAACGCAAAACAGACGTTGATAAACATGTTAAAAGAGACATGGGGAATCTAAAAATTGCATTCCACAACATATCTCCTCAACTAAGCAAAATTCTTAGCGAATTGGTTTCTAGTACTGGTACAGAGTATATATCGAAATAAAAATCTTCATCAACGTCTCTTTTGCCTTGCAATTCTTAGAAGGCACAGATTAAAGCGGAATTCTTGAATTTGGTTTCGAAAATTAGTCTACGATTTTATTGTCCAAAACTATTTGATTTATTTTATTGGAATTTTGTGTGATAATTATGACCATATTAAAAAGATTTCTTTTACTATGCATTAAAAGTCTACGTATAATATAAGCGTGGAAAATAAAATATATTTTTTTAATTTTTAGTATTTTTTCGTTAATAATAATAATTTGCAACCACCTTTATCTTATGTAGAATGTAACTACAAAACTTTTTTTTCTCATTGAAAGTTATTCTAAAGCCAATAGATGCTAGAATAAATCAGAAAAATGAGTAAAAATACCGAATTTATTGATTATTTTTTTTTTATTTTTGAATAAAATGGTATGCCTACTTTTGAGAACTCACGCGTTATGAAATTATGATTTCTAGTAATACTTGTAAGCGATTTATGCAAAAAACTACGTTTGTATAAATATTTCCCACCCAACTTAAAACATATACCGCGTGATCTATCAACAAAAACTTATTAATCGTGAAGACAAACTGTGAAACTATAGAAATCCAATAAAATTTAAACCCTTGGCAATTTAACAAATTATCACAGTTTACGTATCCAGGAATTGCCCTTAGCAGTGGTCACGATTCTGCAAAAGATTTAACAAACCGTTAACAAAGCCTCAGCTGTGATAGGATGTAATTCGAAGTACCAAATACATGGGATTGAACATACAATTGAGATTTGTATTTAACAGAATATGCTTACAAATGAGAGTTGATACTGATAATTAATACAACTAATAGTGGTGATGAATGTATTAAAAATTAGAAAATGCTAAACTTTAACAGACCACGTAAGAAACGAAGACATAAGTGCGCAATATGGAGTACATTCTTCTCAGAGTGCCGTCTCCCTACAGAGGTTGGCAATCATAATGACTATTTTTATTTTTGAACTTGCTGCTCTAAACAAATCAATCGATCTGCATTGATACCAATCACGTAGATTCTTCAACCATGAGGTCTGCCTTCGGCCAACAGATCTTCTTTTTGAATCTTTCCCTGTATTATGAGTCTCAAAATTTCATATTTTGGTCCCCTCATCACGTGGTCTAGGTATCCAGTTTTCTGGTTTGTATAGTGGTGATTAGTTTTGTTTCTTTACCAACCCTCTTCAGTACTTATTTATTTGTAATTCTATAAGTCCATGATATTTTTAATACTCTGCGGTATAACCAGAGTTCGAAAGCGTCGATTCTTTTTAAATTGCATTTTTTTAATGTCCAAGTCTCAGCTCCATATAATAATTTTGAAAATATATAACAGCGAATGGTACGTAGTCTGATCTCCAAATTTAGATTTTTGCACGTTAGGAGTGGCTTGATTCGTGATAATGCTGATCTGGCAATCTCTATTCGCTTGTTTATTTCTGCAGTTTGATCATTGGTTTCATTGATCAAAGTTCCCAGGTACTGATATTGTTTTACTCGTTCTATCACGTTACCATTGATTGTCAATAGGTGATAATAATGGAGTACAAGATGTAGTTAAATGGTAAAGACAGATGCAATATTAATAGAATAGTTATACCAGAAAAATAATGGACAAACTCCGATTACGAAAATTATTCTAGAAAGAAAATAGATTAAGAAGTTTTGCGAACATTAGTAGAAGAATAAGTTTCTCAATATCGATAAACTATTAATTAATTTATATCTATCTAATTTTTTTCTTTTTTTTTCGTTATTTAAGTTTAATTATGATTTAGCTCTTCATTAGAATATATATTACCTTAATATGTTCAGTAAAACTGGTCAATTTTCGATGTACCTGCTCTAAATTTTACCAGAGGATTAAATTTTAAGTGCTAAAACTAGTTTAATCCGAAAATAATTAAGGTTAACTGGTATTTTGCTGTAATTTAGTTGACATCAAGCCCCGATAACACTTCCAAAAGAGGTTTTTCGGGTGGTCAGAATAATCATCTAGAATTAAAGGTAATTTTGAGAAATAAATGTCGAATAAATTTAATTTTTAGTAAATTTCCAAATATAACTATATACGAGGGTTAACGTGAAATTTTTGAATATTTTTCATACAAGTCTAGAAATAGTTCACCCATAGTTGTTTATTAAAGCATAAAGCTACTTATTTTAAGAGATATTCCGAAAGAATTTGTGACTTGATAATTCATATATGTAGACCACAAGATGGAATTAAATCAAATAAAAAGTTTTATCTTTGATTCAGAAAGTGAAGTCGGAGCACACTAGTTCGCCCCCAAGGTAAAAAAAACCCTATTAATTACAAACTAGTTCGCTCTGAAAACCATAACCTAGTTCGCTCCCGTGGTCAAACGGATTAATTATTTATCTATTAAGTTCTAGGAAAATTAACACCAGGAAAATAGGTACTGCGGCTTTTGTATTTTATATTAGAAATTATATCAAATATTGGTAGTTACATATTTATATAAATAAAGTGATAAGCGCGCTAATAACCGGCAAAATAACGCAAACAATGGAAAACATGAAGCTGTAAGATAAGAGAGATGAAACTAGTAGAGATAAGAAATTTAGCGATAGAAACCTATAAATTTACATTCTATTCACTGTTTCCCACCTTTAGACGTAACAGAGGAGGATATCAACTAAAACTGTTACTGTCACAGCGGTAGTTTCCAAACTCTTACGTCTAAAGTTGGAAAACAATAAATGAAATGTAAATTTATAGGTTCTAACGAGGCATTTATTTCGCTAGAAATCTAAATGAAATACATTTGACAAAATCAAATCGACTAATTTTATTTTGCTTTAATTCCGCTATTTTGCGATCAACAAATTTTTGACGTTCTAGAAGTAATTTTCGGTACACTTTTTTTGGTTTCACAGAACTTCGTATATTTATATAAGTCTCAATTTGAATATCTTTTAAAACTTCTAAATATTGAAATATATTAGGGTGCAGATTGTAAAATAACGAATTAAATTTAGAATGGAAACTTTCACAGGCATTGGTTGTACGCTCAAGTGATGAACTCTTTTCCGCACACATCTCAGAAGGGGAGGTCTGCTTCTTCAGAAATCCACCAAGTAGTCAGCAAATTGTTGTACGGCTTGGTGTTGTGCTGGTAATATTTCACTAAAGTCTAAAGCAAAACACTCACCTACTTCTAATGGATCTAGGAAAGGTAGACCAAACATAAATCTAAGGTATTGTCCGACTTCATTGTCGTTTGAATACTCGTCGTAGCCAGAGCAACTTTTTGAATTTTTCTCCACCATGATTGTCCGAGATGTTTTCCTACATCCTTTTATTTTCTCAGATGGAAACACTTCACTTACAGCTGCATGGATCGCTTTTTCGTAATCGGCATACGCAACCTTGGCACTAAAATTTAAGTTCAATTTTTGACACTCCGTCTTTAAACAATTTAAGGCAGTCACATATGAGTTTGTTAACTTATTTGAAAGCAAAAAGAATGCCAACAGCACATAGTGTCCATTTTCGAGTCCGTGAATTGTAAATAGTTGAATAAAAAATTTAGTGCAGTATTTAAAAGTTCCATCAACATAAATTGTTTCTAATTTACTTCAAAATGTTAAGTTAGATACACAAAAAAAGCAACAAATTTTTTTACCGGATCATTTTTGAATAAAAATTGTTCTTTTTGGTTGGTTGTCACTTCCACGGAGTTTATCGAGTCATGTACTTCCTGCGCGCACTTCGGAATTTTGGGAATAACTTCTTTTCTGTCATTATAAATATTTTTTCTAATCAAATGTATATCTTCCACAGTAAGACTTTTAGTGCCTGTTTGTTTAATTTTGCTGTGTATCAACTTCAATGGTTTTTCACACAAATCATCCATTGTCTTCCGCTTAACACTATTACTTAATTTTTGCCGGTTTAACACTGTTTTTGATAAACTTTCATGGGTATAGTTATGACTACATTCGACTACACTGTTACAAATATTTAAAGTTTTAACAAATGCTTTGCAACTTTTTTCTACACACTGCCAACGTTTGATATTATTAGCAAGCATTTTATGGAAGTTATACTTATAATTGTCAATAACTAACATGGACTTGCCCTTTTCACTTAACATTTCACTTACTTCAGATTTCTCCATCATGAACTAGGTATAACGACATTCAAACTGGAACTAAAGAAATAGTTTCAGGTAGACTACTAATTACCTACCAATATTTTCAAATAAATATATCAATTGCAACTTCTGATACGGAAAAACCCAATTAAATATTAAACAAGGGAATATGAGCTCTAACATCATAATACTTTAGTGATATTATCGTTATAATTTTATTATTTCTCTAAGTAAGAAGTAGTGTTATATAGTAGAATTGTTTAAAAAAGACTCATTCTTTTTTAAACAATGATGGTAGTATTGTATTAATAGGTAAATACAAAGTTTGAGAAGACAGTATCTTTTCTAAGAAATATATGCCCCTTTTCTGCGGGGTATTAAAATCTGACCGCGGGAGACAACTAGTATACACCCAGTAAAGTTGTTTAGTTTCAGAAAAGTATTTGTCAAATAAAAAAAGCAGTTTTAAATATTTTAGATTATTTGTAATGTGAAAGTTGTTTTTTAGGCATATTTCAAATGCCTTAGATTTATTGCCAAAACTAAAAACCAAAATTTTATGCAAAAATTTCGAATATTAGACCGTTGATTGAATAACCCAAACAATCAACGTTACAACTATAAAAGTAAAAATTTTAATTTTGTTAACATATCTAAATGACATTTGTTAGATTTTAATTTATTAAAGTAATAAAGGAGTTATGGTGACCGCAATACAGTATATTTTATAGAGTGAATTCTTATATTGAACAATTTTTAGTGAATAAGTTAAAGTAAACAATTATTATGACAGTACTGTTGACATTTTAAGGTGGAAAGATGCAATTAATAATAGAGGAATAAGAAAGAATCAGGAACGTGTTAAATTGATCTATAAAATGTAATTGATGGGACTTAGTCAGTTATTGTAATACTAATATTTAGAAATGGAATAAAATTGTAGGTAGAGTTAGTAGCAGGTTATTAAGTGAGTTTGTTTTTAAAGTTTAAGATCTATCATATCATATATTGTTTAGTATGTTGCAGTAGATATTGCTTAAATGATTGGTGTCAGTCTTATAATTGATTGCCAATCTTACTCAGTGAAGAATACGATTTGTGTCGGAAGAAACTAATCTCTCACCTATTACTAGACAGCTTGTACATGTTTCTTAATTCTTTGAAATTCATTGAAATTAAATCGTGTTTTCTAATAATTTAATTTTTATTCGGTAATAAAGCATCCTTACACCTGATTATATTTATTTCCGTATAACTTCGTGGTGTAATTTATCTTCATTAGCTGCCTTAGTCTCGTGCAGTGTCGACAACAGGAGACCGAGGTGTGCTTGTGTTCAGGTCGGACAAACAAATGGTCCTGTTAATTAAAATATGTCGTGGACGACTTATTATAATTACCAAATAAAGTACACGAAATATAGCGACATTAAGAATTTTAAGCAAATTTACTACAGTTACCGGAGGTTGCCACTAAATTTTCAAACCGACCACTAAAACAAATTATCTATCATCAGAAAAGTATTAATTGTTTTTATTCTCTAATACTGTTCTTAACGCCCAATACGACCAAAAGAGCTTTTTGGTCCTAATAAAAAAAATTAATAAGTTGTAACTAAAACCGTGTTTCCAAATATTCTCGTTTATCGTCTACAGAGTTTTGATTGTCGTAACTGGAAAACGAAACATCAAATCTTATTGTAAATAATATATAAATTCCATAAGAAAATAGCTTCTGAACAATATTAAAAAATATATCGGCTACGAAACGATACTGTATGACAGCTGGCATAGTTTTGATGAAGAATTGTTATAGTTAACTCTTCTTCTTCTTCTGGTTCCTATCCGTTTCGGATGTTGGAAATCATATTGGCAATCATGACCTTGCTCGCTGCGGCTCGAAACAGCTCCGTTGAGGTTTTATTAAACCATGTTCTTAAATTCCGCAGCCATAATATTCTCCTTCTACCGGGTTCTCGCTTACCTTTGACTTTACCTTGCAATATAGACTGCAGCAGGGAGTAACGGTGCTGATTTCTCATAACGTGTCCCAGATATTGCAATTTTATGCTTCTTCTTCTTCAAGTGCCGTCTCCATCAATGGAGGTTAGCGGTTATGGTGGCAAACGTTTGTCTATCTTCAGCTGTTCTTAAGAGTTCCTCAAATCCAAGTCCTGTCCAGTTTCTGATATTACGTAACCAGGACAATTTTTTTCTTCCAATTCCTCGCTTTCCTTCTATTTTGCCTTTTATTATCAACTGAGGGATGTAGTATTTCTCGTTGCGCAACAAATGCCCTAAATAACTGGTTTTTCTTCTTTTGACTGTTCTCAATAGTTCTTTTTCTAAATTGAGTCTCGCTAGTACTTCTTCATTTGTTTTTCGTGCTGTCCAAGGAATTTTTAAAATTCTACGGTACACCCACATTTCAAATGCCTCGATTCTATTCAGGCTCTTTATTTTTAAAGTCCATGTTTCGACTCCGTAGAGAAGAACAGACCAGATAAAACATTTTACAAGTTTTAATCTCAATTTAATATTTATATGTGTATCGCAGAATAGAACGCGCATCTTAAAGAAACTATCCCTAGCTTGAGCAATTCTCGCTTTAATTTCTTGTTCTGGGTCCAGCTTGCAATTAATCCAACAGCCAAGGTATTTGTATTGGTTTACCTGTTCTAAAATATTCCCATTTATTTTTATAGGTAAGGGGATATTCTGTTTTCTTTGGATCACCATTACTTTTGTTTTTTTTTCGTTGATCTTCATTCCAAACTCTCGACAAGCATCCTTAAGGTGGTCTATAACCCTCTGTAAGTTTGTGTCTGTATCAGCCAGTAGGACAGTGTCATCTGCATATCTTATGCTAGATATTGGTTCTCCATTAATTTTTATTCCTGTGGAAAGGTTTTCCAAGGCTTGCTTGAATAGTAGTTCCGAGTAAAGATTGAATAGCATAGGGGACAGTATGCATCCTTGCCTTACTCCTTTATTTATACTAATATTTCTAGATGTATGATCGTCGATCCTAATCTTGGCACTCTGCCTCCAATATAAGTTCTTAATTAGTCGGAGATCTTTGCTATCCAAGTTGATGCTCTGCAAGGAATTTAACATTTTATTATGGTTTATGCGATCAAATGCCTTTTCAAAGTCTACAAAACATAGAAAGACATCCTTTTGTTGGTCGTAACACTTCTGCAGCAGTACTTGTAATGAAAACAAGGCCTCTCTGGTCCCCATTCCGGCTCTGAATCTAAATTGATCGTATCCAACTTCTTTTTCACACCTTTTGTATACCCTATTGTGAAGTATTTTTAATAGAATTTTAAGCATTTGGCTCATAAGACTTATTAATCTAAAATCTGCGCATCGCCTGGAGTTAGCTTGTTTTGGAATGGGAATAAAAATAGATTCTAACCATTCCTCTGGTATTTCCCCAGTATCGTAGATTGTATTAAACAAAATTACTAACAAATCAATGTTATTACTTTCGATCAATTTAAGTATTTCAGGATAAACTTCATCAGGTCCAGGGCTTTTATTGGTCTTTAATTGTTTAATGGCATATTCCACTTCGACTTTTAGAATTGGTGGGCTTTCAGTCACATTATTTATTGTAATGGCTATTCTTTCATCTCGGAACAGCTGTTGTATAAATTTTTCCCATTCTTCTATTTTATCTTTGGTGTTATGAATTAACTCTCCGTTGTTATTTACCAGTGGGCAATGTTGTTTTTTGTGGATGAATGAAAATTCTTTCACCTTCTTGTACATATTAAAGTAATCATGTCTATGTTCTAATTCTTCTATTTCTTTACATTTTTCTTCGAGCCATTTCTCTTTTGATTCTTTTATTTTCCTTCTTATTTCTGTATTTAATCGTTTGTAATCGCTTGTGTTCTTATTTTTGTATTTCCTCCTTTCGTCTATCATCTTTAGAATAGCTGGTGTCATCCAGTCTTTTTTTGCCATTAATCGTGTATTTGGAATTTCTTCCCTTGCAGAATTGACGAGGATGGATTTTATTTGTTGCGTTTGCGCAATTTTATGCGTTTGATCGTAAACACAATCTCTCTTAACTAACTCTAACTCTTCTACCTTTTCCTAAAGGCACTTTTTCACATGACCAGTAAAAAAACAAGGCTGAACAGCGAGCGAGCTTAAGTTCAATGAAAGGAGGAGTTTACACTTTTGTATTGAGATGTATTACACTAAGTACTACCTAAAAATCGTTTACAAATACGTTCGTGTACCATTTGAAAGCACAAATAAAGTCTCCATAATAATATCGTAAATCAAAATGAATTTTAACCCATCAAAGCCTGAATTAATTTTTTTGTTAAACTAATGGTTTTTTACCAAGATACAAATAAGCAGAAAAACCTATGAAATTTTATTTGTTTATCTAATATATGACATTACAAACTGTGATCATATGGTAACACTAGGTTAAAATACTACAAAAATATTATAAGACTTACTCTTTATGAAATATGGCAAAGCATTCAATGCAGCGTCTAATATCGCATTTCTCACACTGCGTACGTCCTACTGAGCAGCACCCTTCTCCTGTTGTTGGTCTATCAAGTCTAATGAGAAGGTTTCTAAATTTGATAAGGTAAGTAGTCGCGATTTCACGTCGAAACTTCAAATTAGTAGTCGGTTTTCCTGAACACTTATAAAGTATCCACGAATTTTGCACTGCAGCATCAAATTAACCATGTAAGTATAGACCCATTACATTTCTTACTACGAATACTTATACGGTATCTTGTTAAATCCTCATTCATTCAGTGCCTCCCATTAAGTTGTTATATATTCCAACAATAAGTGGGCGAGGAACTTGGACAACTTTTTTTTTTCAGAATGTGAATAACGTTTTACTTGTTGAATCGGATGCACACCATATAAAGTTGATGCCATTGTTACGACGGCGTTATCCATCCATCTTGTCAACATAATACCATCTTCCTTGTCAATTTTTGAAACCAAATAACCTCGAGTTCCTGTGACACCATATCCTTTTTTCTTTAAATACACCATTAAATTGAATCCAGTAAAAAGGTTATCTACGTAAATTTGGTAAGGCAGCTTTTGTTGTGGCAAAGTTTCCAACATCGAGACAAGAGAAGCGGCTGCCTTTCCAAATGTAAGTTGGTAAAAATGTACTTTTATACTACTTTTGTATGAAATTGTACTTTTCCCTTGATATATCTTAAAATTTACAAGGTAACTAGTTTCGGAGTTAAGGCACCAGACTTTATAACCAAATCTCATCGGTTTTCCCCTAATGAATAGTTTACAATTATGGTGACTATATTATTTCACCATAGACTCATCATAATTCATATTTTTAGTTGCTTGATATTATTTGAGAAAAGAACTCTGTAATTTTTTGAATACTGGTCTTAATTTCCACATTTTATCATTTAAATCCATTTGCGTATTATCAACAAAGTGCATGAAACGCATTATTGTCGCGACGCATTACATCCTTCACTATTTTATTGGAAATGTCTGCTCCATTGTCCCAATAAAACCTTTTTTACAGGAAGACAGTTGTATCCAGACACAATCAAAATACCCAAAAAACGTTTGAGCTCGTCCAAGGTAATTTTCGGATTAGGTCAGTTCACAAAAAGAGCGCGTATTTTCTGGTTTCGTCTAAAATATGACCTAGCATTTCGTTATCGAAAAACAACTCAAATAAATTTATAGGGCTCATATTTTTAAATTGTGAGTGGTCTGCTTTGGGAAAGTTGGATGTTTTTGCAAAATCTCCATCGATTCAAGTTCTTCTAGTATACTTTTTTCCCGTTGGTGATTTCAAAAAACTAGTATTAGGTTCTGTATCAAGTGATCACATACGTGGTGTTTGCTCATCTTCCATCTCATTAAAAATAATATTGTCTTCTGGTGCACTAATAAAATAACCCAGCTCGGCTTCTGCTAATAATTGTCTTCGGGAAAGGTTATCTACAAATCCACCATTATCTTCGCCAGCCGAATCTTCATCAGTCAAAACATTTGAATTAGGTGGACTTTAATACAGTAACAAATTAAATACACTGACATCTAGTAACGAAAAGTTGAACTGCGGAAAGATTTCTAGCGTTAAGTTGAGCAACAATCAACATTAATTGATGGCGTGTTTGCGTAATGAAGTGGTCACACAAGGCGTTGATGGGTTAATATAAAGTTAGTACCAACATCATTATCAGCATATGAATTACCACATGGCAATCCTTCGAACAAAATGTGAATTAAAATATTAATCAAAAGCTGGAAGTGGAGACAGAAAAATACGGTACCTATAAACTGGACGAATCCCGGATGGACCCACTGGATGGTACACACCGAATTCCGGATCTACGGATGATATAATGGAAATCACAAGTAAAATTATGTACGATTGTATAGGAATTTTAAGATTCTCATGCAACTAAAAAAATTATCACTTTAATTGACCGGTCACTAAGGAATTTCTATGTTTAGGGTCTAATCGTTTGTAAGTATTGAAATATTTCCATTTTTTATATCCAATATTTATTCTAATATATTTACAGTTTTCTCCTGAAGAAGTCACAAAATCGTAACAAAATTTTGATAAGCAATTAATTAGCTAATTAACTAATTAATTAAACTTATTTAAATGATGCAATTATGATTTTATCACACTATTTAATTCTCTTATCTCAGGGTTATATTCGTGCTTCAATATATATGCTTTACATATGATAGGTAAGGTCTGAGGAATACCGGAATAATAAACATATGATACAAAATTATATATTGAAATAAAATTCACTATGTTCACTTATTTTTCATTAATTTTCTCTTAAACAAAAAATTTCTCTTGTTATCATTTTATCCTAACCAACTTCTTTTATTTTTCGTAAAGATTTAATTTTCTGGGAAGCCTGTTCTTGTCTTAGAGCCATATCTTTCTCGAGCAGCTTCCTCACCCCTTTAATACTACTGCCAAAGTCGCAACAACACTTTGATCCCATTTTAGGATCGTACTGCAAACTGATCTGATTTAAGATCTCTTTAGTTTCATTCGCTATCGAATCCAGTTTAGCTGATCCTGAAAAAGCTTTCCTGTATGTTTTTTTGTGAGTTTTTGTAACCGATATTTGTTTTGGTATGCGCAGATGGATCAGGTATTTGAGATCCTTGTTTCTGCAAGTTTTCTACATCAAAGCTTAATCTTAAATTCGAAAAAACAAATTTACTGGGTGTAACATAAGATTCTAATTTCCCAATTTTTTGTTTTTGTTCTCCTAAAAGTCTTAAAAATCTGTTAATTTTCATGTTTAAACTTTCTATTATAAATGTAAATTTATTTAGGCGATCCATAAGTCCTTTTTTGTCATCAGTTTTCATTTCCAGCAACATCTGCAAATTCTTCTTTTCAAATTTTACAGCTTCTAACTCGGAAATTAATTCCGTTTTCTCCATCTCGCATACTTCTTCTTTAAACACTCCCGTTTCAATTATATCTTTTCCCTTTTCTTTTATCAAACCTAATTTTTCTTTTTCTTCTTCGGCTGAACTCATCTCTTCTTTTGCGGAATTCTCTATTCCACTTTTTAATTTTGATTTCTGTCTTTTCTTCTTTTTTTGTCCTTGCTTCGTTGTCAAATTCATTTCTACCGTTTGTTCTTTGTTTAAATCATCAGTTTTCCGATTCTCATGTTTCTTGTCCTTTTCCGTGTTTTCTTCACATTTTATTTTTCTTTCATCCTCATTTTGTTCACGTGTGTTCACTGTCCATAACATTTCTTCACAAAATTCTGGTCCATAATTGCCATTTCTTCTTTATCCTCATCCTTTATTTCTTCTTCTGGTTTTTCTCTATCTTCAATTTTCATTTGCTATTCCGAGCACCACGTTTCTACTCCTTTCGTTTCTCTTATGATCACTTTCTTTTCTTCCTGTTTCCTTTCTGTTTTATCGTCGGTTACCACCAATTCTTCTGTATCTTCTATTTACTATTTTTCTCTTGTCTCCACCTTGTTTTCCTGCCTTCTTTTTGAACTCTTCTTCTTTTTCTTCCTTCTCTTTTTCTCTTCTGATTGATTTTTTTCTTGTCCTTTCGGTTTATCCTCTACGGTCATATTGATTTCTTTATGTTTTTCCTGTTCGTTTATTCTTTCAAAAATTTTTGTCCTATCTGTTCTCTTTTCTTCTTCTGTGTTGTCTGACTCTGCTCTGATTTCCAGTTTATTTTCCGAAAAATTAATGGTGATATGTTTTTCACTTAATTCATCAATTCCCGCAATCATATCATGATTTAAATCTTCGATCACCACACATTGCATAATATGGAATTGGTCTCCCACTCTAATCTTTACTCCCAAACCTTCATTTACTGTCGTCAATTTTTTATTGTTTGCACTCACCAAAGCAGCCCTAGGAATCTTATACACAAATCTCTCCAAATTTAATTCTTTTACTAGTTTTTTATTGATTAACGATATCTCCGATCCAGAATCAATCAAAATTTTAATCGCTTTATGTTTTATAAAGGCATCTAAAAATATTAGATTGGAATTAGAATTTTGTCGTTTGTTTCCCGCCAACTGTGTAAACTCTCTCGGGTGACAAAATATACCTGAGAGTTTTTTACTTTTGTTTAGTGGATCCTGTCTGGATTCGTTGCATACATCTTCTTCCTCGTTTTCTATTGCTACATGATTTATCTCCCTTCTATTTTGTCGTGATTATTTCTACCATCCCTTTGTTCGTTCGTATTCCTATTCGGGGGATTTTGTGCGGCTCTGTTCCTGTTGTGATTTTCATATGTTCTATTTTGTGTGTCATTTCGGTTATCATAATTTTGTTGTCTAGTGTAATTGTGGTATTCTCTTGGCCTATATTCATTTGTTGATCGGGGATGTCGGTTTCTCTGGTCATAATTTGATTGATACCTTCTTTCCGGTCCATTGTATTGGTCATGTTGTCTTCTGTTTCTCATTTCTCTTCTTTTCGCTTCTTTTGTTTAAAGGAATTGGCACAAACTATCAATATCTTGATAGTTTCTCAAAATCACGTGATCTGGAGTTGCATTAGTTGTAATATTTTATCTATTCCTGATAGTTCTTTTCTCTCCTCAACCATTGTAACATTTCTTTCATTATTCGATCCTTCTTCCAAAATTGTTTCATCTTCCTCTGTTATCCTCCTTCCTTTTTTGAATTTTACTTTGTCTCCTTGTGACAGACATGTTGTTTCTTTTTGTTACTCTTTTTGTCCCCGGCAAATGTGAAATTTTACCACACTCTATATGTTGCAGAACACGACAAATATTTCTCCCCAAATTTAATAACTTTT